>NC_057798.1:68852339-68853082 GCF_018294505.1 Triticum aestivum
CTAAGCTCATTTTTTTAGTAAAGATAATCACAACTATGCTTGCTTCTATTTATTTCTGAGTAGTTTTTTATAAAGTTTATTTTTCTTTTCTGCTATATTTATTTTTTTCTATTTATTTCTGAATTGTAATAAGTCATTAAAAATAAGCATCTATGCTCATTTTTTAGTTAAGTTAATCACAACTATTTTTGCTTCTATTTATTTCTAAGTAGTTTTTTATATAGTTTTTTTTCTTTTCTGCTATATTTATTTTTTCCTTTTATTTCTGAGTTGTAATAAGTCATTAAAAATAAGCACAACTATTAAAAATAAGTCATTAAAAATAAAAAAGAGGCGCAATGCTCGTTAATTTGCTTCAAGCCTTTCGGAATAGTGTCAACTGCACTGCACATAGCTCTGTGCAGTCTACCCTATTCCTCAAGGCTTGAAGCTAACCAACGTGCAGGTGAGCATTGAGCCTCTTCTTCATCGTCTCTGCACTCAGGGCTTATAAACAGCTGCGAGTGCCTCTCCCTTGGCGAGGTGGGACCAAAAAAAACAGCTGCAGAAAGAATTCACTAAAAAACAGTTGCAGAAAATAAAAAATTAGACGGGTCCATTGGTACCGGTTGGTAGCGCCAACCGGTACCAATGCCCCTCTTTGGTACCGGTTGGTGCCACCAACCGGTACCAATGCCCGCCTTTTGTCCCGGTTGGAGCCACCAACCGGGACCAAAGGTCCTCGTTTCCCGCCCTTTGGGCTG
>NC_057798.1:68853128-68853399 GCF_018294505.1 Triticum aestivum
TTGGTACCGGTTGGTGGCGCCAACCGGTACCAATGCCCCTCTTTGGTACCGGTTGGTGCCACCAACCGGTACCAATGCCCATCTTTTATCCTGATTGGAGCCACCAACCGGGACCAAAGGTCCTCGTTTCCCGCCCTTTGGGCTGCCGAAAAGAGGCCTTTGGTCCCGGTTGGTGGCTCCAACCGGGACAAAAGGCGGGCATTGGTACCGGTTTGACGTACGAACCGGGACCAAAGCCTTTGCTATATAAATAGCACTGCCGCCCCGCCCC
>NC_057798.1:68854114-68861455 GCF_018294505.1 Triticum aestivum
TTTTTCGTTAGTAGATTTTTTTGTTAGATTTTTTATGATTTTTGTTAGATTAGTTAGAAAAATACTAGTTAGAAAAATGAAACTACTTTATTTTTAGAAAAAAACTAGTTAGAAAAATGAAAAAAATAGGAAGAGAAAGTGTTTAATATAATTAGTTAGAAAAATATTAGTTTATTTTTAGTAAGTACTACTTTATTTTATTTATAGTAAGAACTTCATATATAGTTGAAGTAGCTAGTTGATTTAATAAACTACTTTATTTTACTATATATAGAAGTAGTTTGTTTTTAGTAAGTACTACTTTATTTATTTATAGTAAGTGTTTAGTAGTTGAACTAGCTAGTTGATTTAATTAACAAAACTACTTTATTTAACTATATATAGAAGTAGCTCCCGCATCAACGTCGGCGATGCCTATCCCGCATCCTCGTCGTCGTCGACTCGGCGGTGGAGGCTTGCTTGATCAGGGCCATGTTCATGATTGGGCTTCGCCGTGCTGGTATTGGGAGGTGCTACCTTCCGGGGGACGTAGGTTGGTGAGGAGGCAGCCCATTGTTGACCCGATCCTTGTTTGGTGGCGGTCGCGTGGGCCAGTGACGGTGCCAAGGCTACCGGACACCGCGGAGGTGGTACGTCACCGTGTCAGCGAGGAGGACGAGCACGTCCGTCGCTACATGATTGCATTGGAGGGCAGGTTCGACAATACCTGACAGGTTCTTCAAGGATCTCACTGGAGCTATGATCCTGTGATGGTTCCTTATCTTTGGGTATCCACCGCCCGCGTCGATACCCGTCGGGCGCTACGGTTCTAGTTGTATTAGTGATGCTATATTAGTGATAATATTCGACGATGTATGGACACCAAGAGATGATGTACTTTTGCTTATAATTATTGAATGCATGCTAATTTGAATACTACTTTATTTTATGATTTGGTTTTGCTTATTTTATGATTTGGTTTTGCTTATTGAATGCTCATATTGGATAAGTTCTCCTTCATTCACGTGTGCTAGACAATTTGATGTAATAATGCACTCAGGAATGAAAGGAGGAGCTACATACATCACCGATAGTCAACCCACGATTAATAATCTAGTTTAATATTTGAATTATGAACATATGCCGGAAATGTCGTACTCGGACGACGAAAACCGCCCGAGGGAGTGCGACTGGTGCCACGACGACCGAGGTATCTGCGACAGGTTCATTGAGCTGGACGAAGATCGTCGCTTCAGCATTAAGCTCGAGGAGACCTTCGATGTTCATACGGTACGCAACCGACGACAATAGTTTTTTTCGTAATTACTCATGACTTCAACTATTTTAATCATGACAATATTTTTCATCTTTTACAATTCGACTAGCTTATCCCATGCTTTGCAAGACGCTATGTCTTGGAGAGGATGGGTTTTGAAAACCATGAAAGTTTCGAAACCAAAAAAATTATCCTAAGTACCCATCATGGTGTGGATTTTCAAGTAAAGTTGTACAATGCTCAGAGTGTAACCCATTTTAGTTGCAAAAATTGGGAAGCACTTTGCAAGATGTATGGTCTTGATGAGGGTATGTTTGTCACCATGGATCTTGGTGATCCTACAATCGAGCAAGAGAGACCTTCGATTTGGGTCCTTGTGGATACACCTCCAATTCTTCCCCCATGTGAGCTTAATATAGTTATTAAGTAATTTATATTGTTTATTTCAAAATAGTTGACAACTTATCTCCATTGACAGCTTATTTTCATTCTTCAAAGAATGTGCGGAAGATGGTAGACAGAACCTACTACACCGAAGGCTCCGAATTAACTTATCAGGAGAAAACTCATCTGGTCGCATTTTGTACTGATCTTGAGAATTATAATATCTACAATCAAACTCCTCAACATTATGGTCAATACGTGCCACTAGTGCACGTGTTGAACTACGATAACTACCATGGAGATACCCTGGTAAGATTTTTTTACTATTACGACATCCATGATCTTTTTGCACACTTCTAAAACTAGTACATCATTGCTAACTACGAAGTTATTACTATGTTTTTCAACAGATAATCCCGAATAATTGTGTGCCTCATCCGATGTATACGCATGGTAGCCTTCATGTTTTGAACATACAACCAGGTCGTCCTACGAATCTCAACTGTCCATACCGGGTTTCTAAAAGAAGTGAAGACATAACAATCAAAGAATTGAAAAAATGTATGGACAGTCGTAAGGAGCTTCTTGGAAGCAACAAGCAGCGAAGGGCAAGAATTGGAGACAGGATGATCGCCATTCTTCATAATGGAGAGTCAGGGTCTATATTGTTTTATGCTATTTTACCTTTAGGGTGTTTAGGTCCTACCTTATACTGATGATCATGTGCTAAGAACAATTATGTAGGGTTGGGTTCGATGACTATGAGGATGATCGTATGACTTATTATTAATAACGAGCAGAAGTTGTATGATGATGCATAGGACTTGTTATTATATATGATGATGTATGATATTGCGCATGCATGAGCATGTTATATCAGCGGGTGAAATGAACATAGCAGCAGCGTTGATATAAGAGAGAACTCTCTATTAGCTAGCTAATAACAACCTAAAAATAACCCCCAAAACCCCTAAAGCAGACACATTTGTAAAAAAAATGAACTTTTGATCCCGGTTGGAGCCACCAACCGGGACCAAAGGCCCCCCCCCTGACTGGGCTCAGCAGACCGGCCACATAGAGGCCCATCTGTCCCGGTTCGTGTTTGAACCGGGACTAATGGGTGGAGGTATTAGTAACGACCCATTAGTCCCGGTTCATGAACCGGGACTAAAGGCCCTTACGAACCGGGACTAATGGGTGTTTTTCTACTAGTGTTTGCTACCGTTTCAAATTCGTCTACTCTCTTTCTCAATACCTTAAGTTTTTTTAAGGAAGGGGTTGTTGTGGACGACGAGGTCTCCTTGTCGACGAGCTTCAGCACGTTGCAGCAGTGTCTAGGCCTGGCGTATGTTAGCTGTTGCAGTTACCTTACTGGAGCTTGCGTGCCAGATTAGTGTGAAATCCATCTGGATCTCACGCCTGGTTGTCAGTGGGTGGTGCAGGCTGGTGGTCGTGGTCGTCGGGTTCAAGGCTTAGGACGTGGTCCATGGCGGTGCGGTGGAGGCTGCTGGCGGTGTGCAGTCGCTTGGCAGTGGAGCGTCGGTCCATGACAGTCAGCGGGTTAGGTTGCGGGGACGATTGTACGCTTCCACAGCCCTTCTGCGGCAACATGTGGCGGATGCTCCGGTGTCTCTCTCTGGTGGGTAGGTGGCTGATGCTCGCCATATGTAGTGATGGGCAGGGAGAAATGGTGGGGAATTATAGGGGTGGCGCTGATCCGGTCGTGCCACCCATAGCCAGCACAATGCGGTGGTAGTCTTGGATGTGGTCTGGTCCTGCAATTTCACTTCTTCCCTAACCTAGTGACTCCTAGTCCAAGACCAAGCTGGGCAAGAGGATTGTTGGTGGATTCGTTGATGGTTGGGCCCTGTCGGTCAGTCATGGCCTGAAGCCATGGATGGAATCTTGGATGTCTGGACTCTAGGGCAGTAACCCTGATGGTGGAAGCGGTGGTGCTCATGGGCTGAGCGCAAGGCTTAGAAGTTGGTTAGTTACCATGCTCGCCTGGGCGTCATCGTGACTGTTGCTTGACGATCAGTGTCGGAGGTGGAGCGAGCTTACCAGGGTGAAAACCGTTCATGCCTTTGGTCAGACAGACAGAAGCGTCATCCATGCACATCGTCACCTTTTTGAAGTACCCTTCGTGGTTGCTCTAGATGAAAATCTTGATCCTTTGGATTGGGTGGTGGCAGGGCTCAGGTTTTGTGTCCTTCATGAAGGCACTACCTAGGAGCTCTAGGTTCGTTAGGCATGCTGCTTTGTCTCTTCGTCGTGGCTTGCGCGCGATTGAGAACTAGTTCGACTTCTTAGTGAGGCCTAGTGTTTATATGTTGTGTACTTGGACTTGTATGGGGTATTGTGGCTACTCCATAGCAACTCTGTATCTTAGATTGGATGCGTGTGTGCTGATGGCGTGTTGTATTTTATTGTTGTATGTTGGTCTTGCTTTTTAACTTAAAGCAGGGTGAGAGCCTTTTCTGGTGTAGAGGAGGAGGAGTAGTAACAACAACCATGAGATTTTGTATCAGATTAACTATTAGGTGGCTAGAAAGAAAATCATGCAGAGCAGAGATGGTTCTACTC
Organism: Triticum aestivum; assembly: GCF_018294505.1. NCBI lineage: Eukaryota > Viridiplantae > Streptophyta > Magnoliopsida > Poales > Poaceae > Triticum > Triticum aestivum. Next base: position 68,858,337 of record NC_057798.1, read on the forward strand.
AAGTATTATGGTTGTCAACTTGTCATCACATCGCATGCATCACAAGCAAGACACGTATATACACTACTAGAATTCATAGCATTTTCAGAGTGTCGTAGTGTTTGTCGAGTTGATTTTATCGGGCACTTAGGGGTTGTTTGGTTTGTGCCCCAAATTGCCCTGCCAAAATTTTGGCATAGCCAAAGCAAGGGCATGACCAAAATTTTGGTGTGGTAGTGTTGTTTGGATTGCATCCGTAGCACCTACCGGTTTTTTGGCAAAATGGTTGGGTCTCAGTTTAGTTTGTAGCCAATTAACATACCACATATCAATATTTGAGGTCTTTTTTCTTCTTTAGCAAATGAGCATCTGACGTCCTAACTTGATTTCTTTTATATATAAGGAGCAAAATAAATCTTGATGACCAAACATTTAGAGAAAAAAAAGAGTAAACAAAGGTTCATTGAAGCAGCATGCACACGTGTTGGCCGTGTGAAACACACACACGTACTAGCCAGCTGGATAAATACGATCCGTGGAGGCATAAGCATACAAGCTAGCTAATCAATTTGCCAGCTCACATAACACCCAAGCATAACACGGGGGAATGCTAGCAGGCTGACAACCAATATTTTGGCGCACGAATTCATTGCGCTCGGCTCGCCCACGTGTTGGCAAGAATTGCATGGGCAAACGCCGGTTGGGTTTGGCAATCCAAATATTTGGTCTCCAACCAAACAGCAGCCAAAACTCATGGGCATGCTAATATTTTGGCAAGGCCAGCTTTGGCTCGAAACCAAACACACCCTTAGCAAAGCAATAGAAAGTCGAGTGTCAATAAAAAACTCAGCAGAGAGATAGCACTCAACCAAGATATCATTTTGCCAAGTACACATCGGACAGAACTCGGCAAACACAAGTGCTCTAGGCAAAGTGCATGACACGTGTCCCTTGTCGCCACAGTTGACAGAACGTTGACGTTGTTGCAATGTGTGTTGAGTTGGGTACTCGGCAAAGAAGTTTTGCTGCTAGTGTGTTCATCTTTGACAACTATGGGACTCGACAAAGGTCTATTTTGAACTTGTATCTTTTGTTTATTGTATATTATTTCTTTTCTTTTCTTTTCTTTCTTTCTCCTTTCTATTTTATATCTTTTATTTCCCACCATTTTTCTCATGTCATTATGTTCCGTTGTTTCTCAAACTCCACTTTTACCGCCCTCCATTGGTATAAGTCACATCACTCCCTACTCGTTTTAACTTAGATCCATGAGCAAATGGTAGTATTGTAGGTTATGCAAGTATTGATTCATGATGTTTGATGAGTGGGTTTTTGCATCACTTTTCCGTGTCTATTCTAATAGAAAAATCCATCGCATCATATCCATCTACCAATTTTTCATGTTCACAATGCATAGCTTTGGTTCTTTACTCACTTTAGCTAATTCATTACACAACTTATAGTTCTTATTAGTTTCCCTTTATTTTGTTGTCTTTGTAGGTGTAAACACACAAGAAAGGAAAATGAAAGACCACCATTGACTGCTGCGAAGCAAAATTTGAGGTATGTGAAGTGGACTCTAAAGTATGGCTGCAAATACACATGAAAGAAAGAGGAAAGACCACATATACTGACAGTAATATGGCAGGAGAACTGGATGACAGAAAAAGCCCACTTGGCGTTGCATATTATTTTGGAGAAAAATTGGTCCCTTGGTTGTTGCAGAAGCAAAAGATAGTTGCACTTTCATCTCGTGAAGCTAAGTACACATTGCAACAGTGGTGGTGGCATGTCAAGGGGTTTGTCATGCAACCTTGATGAGTGAACAACCGAGGAAAGTGAAGCTCAAGGTTGATAAGAACATAGATACGATGAATAAATTAGAAGTTTTCCTACAAAAAAGAAGATACGAAGTTCCATTACATCAAAGAATGTGTGGGAAAAGGGAAGGTGGAGATTGAGTACCCAACACAAACGATTAGTTCGCAGATATTCTGATAAAGTCACTTGGAAGGGGGAATTTCTTTTTTTAGAGAAAAGGCGCAAGGCCCGACTTCAAATTAATGAAGCCATCAACCGGCTAGGATACAACAGTGCTGATACAAAGGCGAAAGCTTGAAGAAAAACTGAAAGATAAAAGGCGGCGTGCACGCACATTACAGAGCTAAGCGGAGCAATGGCGAGCAGGGCACCACCACAGCGAAAACAGGATCAAGTTGCCGGAGAACTCTACGCAAGCTAGAACAGCGGAGCAACTGCAATAAGTAGACTACACAAGTGGAGGCCGAGAGGACCCAGGCTGCGTGGAGAAAAGCATGGCTCCAGATCTGGCCGCCCCGAGCCTTGTCGGAGGGGAGATCCAATCGCCCCTACATCTGAACCGTGCCACAACACGCAGACGCCGTCCACCGGCCGGTTGCCCAGAGCCGAACAAGATGAAGAGCCGTTGAAGGATTGCAGGGGGGCACCTCGTCACCACCAAAGCCGCCATCCCGGAGAGCAGAGCAACGCCGCCGCCACCAAGCACCTTGCCGCGAGACCACAACCTCGCCCTCCCTTGAACGACGCCTCCAAGGAGGACCGAGACGCCACAGCGCCACCGCCGTTCGGCCAGCAAGGCCAAGGCTTTCGCCCGGGATCGTGGTAGAGGAGAAAGGAGGTGACGAAGAAGGCCGACACGCCCTCAGGATGGAGATCGACACCGGAGCGCCGCCATCGTCGGGGTCGACGGGAGGTCGACCAGGGGTTTCCCCCGTTCTAGGATGGCCACCACCCACCCTCATGTGCCAGATCTGGCGGCCCGGAGGAGCAGCGCCCAGATCGGACGAGGGAGGACCACAACAGAGGAGAGGAGACCGGGAAGCAGCCAGCCGAGGCCAGCGGCACATCCCGCAGCAGCGACGAGCCTCCACCGCCCCACCGCCGCCCACACGGCCAGTGGGGACGGCCAGCACCGGCGGCGCCATCCGCCGGACGAGATCGACGCCGCCTTCGCCAATCAGGGCCGCCACCCTAAGATCCAACGCCCCCTGCAGCGCAGAGCAGCAGAGCCTCGCCGCCACCTTCACCGGCAGCCGCGCCGGTGAGCGCCTCGGGTGGCGGCGGGGCGGGGAAGGGGGAGGGAGGGGACGGTGAGGCCA
>NC_057798.1:68861746-68923633 GCF_018294505.1 Triticum aestivum
AGTCTGTAGAATGTTTCCGAAGGGGGAATTTCTAGGAGATGCACAAGAGGTTTGGAGTGAAGGCACTTGAGTACCAATGATTATGTGTTTTGGGGCGGTGAATGTGAGTCCTTGTAATCACATAAAATAGTAGAGTCTCGAGTTGTATAAGATAGCGAATGTAGGAGGTTCATTCCAAGTCGTCTTAGTGTAAATCTCTTAGAGATGAAAAAGAGTTTAAACCTGATTTATTTGTGATCAGGGTCGCGGCATGTTGGGCAATTATCCTTGGCCGTGTTGGGCATGGTGTCGGGTCTTTGACCCCTATATAAAGTAAAATAAAAAGCTTTAAGAAGCTACACGTTAGAGCAGCACAAATTACTGTCCTTCCTTGTTTGATCTAGGTTAACCACCTCCAGATTCGATCCTTGAGGTAACAAGCACGTGTCCAAAATTATTGTAGGATCCATTCCACAGAAGAAAGAGCTACTGCGTCCGTTCTTGTAAGCAATTCTATGATGAAGGATGTCTTTGTTACCACTACAACCTTATACTTGACCTTTTATTTACCACAATCTCTGGTGAGAAATGGTGAGCACACAATAAGCTTACTGAAGACCTTGGGCCCTCCCTCTTGTTCCATTTTCTGAACCTGCATGCAGAGTAGGAGGAGGACGAGGAGTAGGAGCACTGATGATGAAACAACCTCCTTGAGATTTTCTATCAGGTTAATTATTAGATGGTTGTAAAGAAAATTATGCAGAGAAGATATGATTCGACTCAACTCTTATAGTTGTCATCACATCACATGCATCCCAGGCAAGACACATATATAAGCAAATCACATCCCACATATAAAAACCGATACTTTTATTCATCACAACAAAGGTAAATAAAAAAGCCAGTTGGGCGGCTTGATAGGATCTTCTAGACAAGAGAAAAGTCTACTAGATCTCTTCCGCTTATTCAAATTGATTGAGAAATACACACCGAAAATGAGAGCATTAGCCGCTAGCTAGTAGCTTAGAGAGGGTGCACGTAGACACCAAGTGCATCGAGATATATCCCACTGCGTCCGAAGAAGCCCACGATGCTGCTATTCTTTTGCACTGGTATGGTGAAAGTGGTTCCCTTCGCTTGTCCGAAAGGCCCGTATGTCTTCACGTTGGTGACAAATTTCAGTGATGTTATTATGTTGTGGTTGTCTCTGCCATAAAGGCCGAATGTTCCAGAAACTTCCTTCACAAACTCAGAAGTGCCGAGTACGAACTGCATCGCAAAAGAATAAAGAAGTGCTTGTTGATTACATATGAAACTGAGAAAATCACATAAAATTTTATTAAAAGAGTCCACTGACCGTATTTTGTTTTCCTCCAGAACCTCCCCAGGGTCCAACAGTGCGCTTCTGACCAGCTTGGTCGACATAAGAAAATTTGATTGAATCAATGATAGTGCCGCTGCTAACTGTGATGCTCTCTAGACGTCTTGGTGCCTCGACGATGTCTTTATCTGAGCCTCCATTTCCACCCCATGGTCCAACCTTTGTGCGAAGGCTCTACAATATGATAAGACAATTATGTGGTATTTTCTTGAATAAAAGGGACGCAGACACAAAATAATGAAGATTTAGGTGAAGACAAAAAGTAGTTGTATATGTTGGTTATTCATCTCACCTGTGAACCTTTCAGCATGGGACAAAATCCATGGACAGTGAGTTCTATGATGTTACCATCGCTCCTTTGTTCATGGAACTTTTTGTAGATGACACCGATCGCCATAGCGAACTGTCCTGTCCCACCAACAATAGCCCACTCACCTTCTTCGACGGATATCCCCATCACTTGAAGCGTTGATCCCTTAAACCTATATCACGTTCAGATGTGGTTGTTAACTATATCATGCACTGCAATATACAGTATTACCTAATGACATGATCATTTGTGGTTTAAGTAATCAACATGAAGATATATTTCTTCACAAAGATATATATAACCATGTATGAATGCATATGCGTACGTACCTTTCAACCTCGAATGTTATGCTGAAAGTATTCTGCCAGTTACCGGCATAGATATGCAGGCCTTGTGCACGCGCAATAACGGTGGCGCCGGGGCTAGGGCCATCACATATCGGCCAGTTGTTAACGACTGTCGCACCCAAACCGGTAGTAACATTCGAGTCTATTATGCCTGACTGATTCTGGTTTGAACCAAGGGGAGTGTGGAAAAGGTACAGGCTGCGGAAGTTGAGCTCATTGCTCTCCACGAACGCTGCGCGGGGAGTTATCTGGAAATTGGCCATGGTGACTAGTGAGTTGGGTGGGGCTCTGGTTCAAGGGATGTTGTAGGCTTATGAGATACTAGTAGATTGTTGTGTGTGAGAACTAGGAGGTTGGGAGTCGTATTTATAGATCGCTAGCTAGGGCCAATGCCAATGGGAGCATGTCTGGGATTAGATGGAGCGAGACATCCCACGATGTTTTGTGCATGTCAGGATCAGCCATGTGCACCACGAATGACGCTAGGATGCATACGAGTACAGAACTGGTGGTGCTGACTCAGCCTTGTGCATCACGAGCACCTTTCTCACCGGCAACAGAATCACTCGATCACAGCTCTGGTGGCAGTAAGAAATAAAGGCACGTACGGGTAACGCTGGATGCTTTCTTGACTAAGGACGTACACCTCGTGCATCACGAGCTCATGTGCTCTGTGCTCACATTCAGGATAAGATTTTTCCTGCAAGGCCATCATTAGTATATATGCAACGATCCTTAGGTGCTTCTTGTTAGTAATTCGGTACTCCCTTCGTCCGGAAATACTTGTGGAAGAAATGGATCCGAAAATACTTATCGGAGAAATGGATCAAAATGGATGTATCCATTTCTCGCAAGTATTTTCGGACGAAGAGAGTATATATGATTCAGTTTTAATATGAAAATGAAATTTCCCTCTGAATGGGAACTTGTGGAATCCTATGGGATGGACCATGAAATTAAGGGCTGAAGTTGATTACTACATGTTCAAGAGAGATAGGGCCGTGCATCGCGCCTATTTTCAAACTTCAGAGCCCTAGTGTCTTATAAATTTTCGATTCTATTTTTTTTTGAAAATTTCAGATGATCATTGAGTACTATTTCTCAATAATAACCTTAATAATTGTAAAACTCACTATCGCTTGGTAAATTTGACATTCATAATTCAGCCCGTTTGCGCGTTTTAACATGGCATAATTAGGACAACGTTTGCTATTCGAGACACGTGCATCACGAGAACCTGTCTAACCGACAAGAGAATCACTGGACCTCGATCTGGTGGCAGTAAGAAATAAAGGCGCGTACGGGTAATCCGTCAAAAAAAAAGGCACGTACGGGTAGCGCTGCAAACGGTGTTGACTGAGGTGTTGACTGAGGACGTGCACCTTTGTGCATCACGAGCCCTCTCCGTTCAGTGCTCACAATCAGCACAAGACTCTTTTCAGGGAGGGGATCATTACTGTACAAATGTTGTTGCCGCTAACAAGGAAAACATACTGTTAGGCTTGTCCTACTTTTCTAAGTTGTGGAAATCCGATGGGATGGATGAACCATGAAATGAAGGGCTCAAGATGATTACTATTACAGGTTCAAGAGAGATAGGGTCGTGCATCACGCCTTCCCTTGTTTTCCAGTAGAATATAAAGTGTGAAACATATATGGTGATTACTATTCTTCCAAACCTCACCCTTTTCGATTTGATCCGGCCGGATTCTTGGACTAAAGTTCAGAGGAAGAAGAAAGCAATCCGATCTGCTGGTGAATCCCGGCGGCCGGCGGCGGCCGTGGCGCCGTTGCCGGCGGGGCGGCCGATCGGGATCGCGCAGATGCGGGAGATGCGTTTGAACGCACTCCTGGGCCGCGGTCACGGTGTGCCTGGGGTTGGGCCGGTTCTGAGTGAGCCGGGCCCGATCGAGGTTGGCCTGTGTTAACTGGGTATGAGGCCCAGTACAACCAGGCATGTACGTCCAGTTCGACTACGTCTATACCCCCATGCACGATCGAGGGTCCTTCAGTGGGTTTTCGATCGAAACGATCTAGGGTTCTTCGAGCTGCGTGCCGACCGAACTTCTCTGACCGTGGTGCGGGCGTGCTAGGCGAATTCCTCCTCTCCGCGGCATGGCCGGTCGAGGTCTGCTCCCTGCCAAGTCCGGCGCCCGGGCGGTGCGGGACGTGGAGGGCAGGTGCCGCCGGCAGGAGCTGGCCGCGGCGGGGATGCTTTGCCGCAGGGGGCGGGTCGCAGCGGTGCTGGACTGCCGCTTAGGGCTGGCCGTGGTGGCGCTACCCCGGTCCCGAGTTCTGTGTCCGGCCGGGCGGCGCAGGAGGCCGGCGGTCCTAGACCGCCGCTGCCTGGTGGTGCACTCGGGCCCGGCGCGGTTGGCCGCGGGTCGCTGCCTGCGGGCACAAGGCCCTCGGCCACCGGTGCCGAACCATGTGGCCGTCGCGGGCCGCGGCACCCCGGCTCCGAGGCCGCCTCCTCCGGCCTCAGGTGGCCTGCTTCGTCCCATGGCGATGCAGCCCGGGGCCAGACCGCCGCATTTCGTGGCCCGACAGACGCAGAATTCTATGCGCCGATGTTGAAGCAGGCACAGTTGCTGCAGGTTTCGGATAGGAGGGTGAGACTCATCGGTGCCTCTTGGTCAGTGGGGTGATGATGGGCTTAACGCCTATGGAGATGGAAAGCACCGGGGATCCCCGTCCACAGGTGGTGGCCGGGGGTATGCCTGGCAGAGCGATGGCTCGACCGAGAGGCCTTTCCTGGGGCCAACGGGCGGCTTCGTCGAAGGGGCGTCTGGACCGGCTAATCGTAACCGCGGTGGTTTCCGTGGTAACCGTGGTGGCCGAGGTGGCCGAGGTGGCCGCTATCGTCCAAGGCAGCATCCTGTTGTCGTTGACCAAACGGCGGTTGGCGAGGCTACTGAGGAGACTGGGTTGTCGAGCCAGGCTATGGAGGTGGTGACGGCACTAGCGGACGTGGTGGTTCCTGGTAATGGTGAGGTCGAGTTAATGTCGGTGGAGGCCTCTGACAGGGCTGAGCTGGACAGGGCGGCCAAGTATGCGCGCAAGAACGAAAGAATGTTATGTTATCGCTGTGGTGATAAGGGCCATTTCATTGCTGAGTGTGTGGCAGTTTTATGCGATACGTGTGGCAAGCCAGCCCATGAGTCAGGGGCATGTCCGCTTTTGAGAGAGCAGGTACCAAATCTTATGATGTACGGAGTGTACTGTTCCGAGCTCACGTTTTTTGAGTCTTCGACCGAGAGGGAGGTTCCTGATGAGGTACACAGTATGACAACTGGGGTTGTTAAAGTGACTAAAGGTGAAGTCTCTGAGACCCAGATTGTGCAGCGGCTCCGGGAGCTGGCTCCAGGAGACTTCCACTGGGAGCTTGTCAGTCTAGAGGCAAACTTGTTCAGGGTTGAGTTCCCGACAGTGAAGGATTTACAGAGGTTGTTGAGCTTTGGGATGTGTAAGGTGCCAGGTACGGAGGGCATCCTTGAGTTCCACGAGTGGAAGTTGATTGAGCCTCAGGGTAAACCTCTTACACAGGTCTGGTTGTGTTTTTCGGGAGCTCCTTCCAAGCCTTTGCAGGATGCCAGGGTCGTTGCTAGTCTGGGCATCATGGTGGGAAAGACCGAGCGAGTGGATATGGCCTTCACTAGAGCTCATGGGGTTGCTCGCTTACTGGTCAGTATTTTGGACATTGAGTTTGTGCCTGATGTGGTTAAGTGGGCTTATCAAGGTCAGGTTTACAGCCTTGAGATTGAGTTTGAGGATGACAGCCTGTTTGCTGAGGCACCTGCTGCCATTGACGTTGATATGCACGAGGGTGATGATGGCACGGGAGGTAAGGAGACTCCGGCCGCTGATCCTGGACGAGAGATGGTCGAGGGACCGGGGTCTGTTGCTCAGACGACCGGAGGTGGGACGGCGCCTCCCTCTTCTGTGTCGTCGACCACTCTGAGATTTGGATCCATTGAGCCTTCTACTGCACCTCCGAGACTATGGAGCGAGCGGGTGGAATCTCTTGAGGTTTTTGAGCATTCTTTACCTGCGTTGGACTTTGAGGGCCCGGGCGTGGAGGGTTCTGGCGCGGAGGGGGGGGTCCGGAGATAGTGTTCTCGCCTCCCTCGGATATTGTTGAGACGGCTGAGCTGCAGGTGGTGGTTCCGAGCTTGGCAGGGGGATCGAGGCAGGTGGCCTCGGCGCCCCCTTCTCCTCTTGCTCCGGTCGGGGCTATCGGGAGGGAGGAGTTACCTTCGGGAGGGGGGCCGGGGCAGGTTGCCTCGGTTTCCTCTTCACCTTTTGCGGGGCCGGTACTGCAGGTGGCAGGTCCGGTCTTTGGAGGGGGCTTGGGGCAGGTGGCCTCGAGGCCCTCTTCATCTTCTGCGCCTAGGGGGATCGCCCCACCCTTGGTGCCGGTGAGCACTCCTGGCCTGCGGTTTGGGGTGGATGGGGAGCGGGTGCAGGTGGCCCTTGGTTCCCCATCATCTGACTCGGCGCCCTCTCCAGGTCGTGGGGACCGGTTGAGTGTTCGGAGGGTGACAGGCGGTCACTCCCCGGGCAACTTCACGCGGGAGGAGGTTATTCAGTTCGGCGGGATTCCGGACCAGGCGTCTGAGGGCCGACAGTTGAGCTGTCGTCTTCAGGGCCGTCCGGAGGTGGACGACATGCAGCAGCGCTGCGCCATGAGGGTGGCCAAGCTTCATGACGTCCAGGTCACTACTGGTATGTCGATGAATACTTCGAATACTATCTTGCATTTTTCGAATGATGAGATTGTTGACAATGCAAACCAAATAGGAATTTCACTAGGTAATAATGAGGGTGAAGTTTCTAATTCCATCAATGATTTGCTTGATCTAGAAGCCGAGAGGGCTCTAGAATTGATTCGTAACTTAGCCGCCGTCAAACCCATGAATGATTCTGAGATTGATGCTTTGGGAGTCCGGGTGCTCGATGATTTTTGTGCTGATCTCGAGCCTCCCCTCCAGGAGCCGGAGGAGGAGGATGAGAATGTCGAGATGGATGTAGTTAGACCCCCAGAAACAGGGAGAGAGGACCGGGTGGGCACGAGGACCGGCCCTAAGCGCAAATGGAAGCGCAAGATATATCCGACGTCCGCGGTACATAGGAGTGCTAGGATTCGCACGGCTAAAAAATTCCATGATGAGATATGATAGGAATCTTTTGGAATAGCAGAGGTCTTAAGGACTTGGCTAAAAGAAGGTTTCTTGCAGAAGCATCCATCGAGCATAGATTGGACTTTATTGCGTTGTCGGAAACTGGTAGAGTAAATTTCTCACCACAATTTCTCAACACTTTATCGGGGGTTTTTGATTTTGACTGGCATTGTCTTCCACCGAGAGGAAGATCGGGAGGGGTCTTACTTGGTGTTAGATGCGACTCTCTCAAAGTTCGAAGTGTGATCATGGGAGATTCTGCTGTTAAGTTCAGGGTGCGGTCCAAGGTTGATGGATTTGACTGGGCTCTGGTGGCGGTGTATGGTGCCGCGCAGGCAGAATTCAAACCGGATTTTTTGGCCGACCTTGTTAGAGTTTGCGGGTCTGAGCAACTCCCCATTCTGGTTGGGGGAGACTTTAACATTATTAGGAGACGTAATGAGAAGAACAATGATAATTTTGATGGGAGATGGTCGTTCATGTTCAACACTATTATTGAAAGCTTGGATTTGAGAGAGATTGAGCTTTCAGGTAGGAACTTCACATGGTCTAGCGCTTTGCCAAATCCAACGTTTGAAAAGTTGGATCGGGTACTTACTAGTGTCGAATGGGAACAGAAGTTTCTCTTTGTAACAGTTCAGGCTCTCTCTCGCGGGATTTCTGATCACACGCCTCTTTTAATTGACTCTGGTGGGGCTACCTACTCGGGCAATAAGAATTTGTTCTCGTTCGAGAGAGAAGGCTTCCTGGATCTCGTAGCCAGAGAGTGGGCTAAGGATGCAGGCGGTAGGAGTGCGCTTCAGCGCTGGCAGAATAAGATTAGACATTTGAGAAGTTTCCTACGTGGGTGGGCTAAACATCTTGGTGGGATTTATAAGGCTGAAAAGGAACGATTCCTTGCCCTTATTCAGGCCTTAGATGTAAAAGCAGAAACTACGGTTTTGCTAGCCACCGAGCTTCATACCAAGCTTGACGCTGAGATGAGGTTGAAAGAGCTACTTCGTGAAGAGGAATTAAAGTGGGCACTGCGAGCCAAGGTACGAAGGGTGGTCCAGGGGGACGCGAACACTCAATTCTTCCACATGATTGCCAATGGCAAACATAGGAAGAAGAGAATCTTCCAGCTAGAACAAGATGAGGGTACAATTATCGGTCAGGATAACCTGAAGCTGTACATTACTGAGTACTACAAACGATTGTTTGGACCACCAGAGGAGAACTATGTGTCGCTGGATGTGTCTAGGGTCCAAGATGTACCTCAACTTACTGCTGTGGAGAACGATATCTTAACCGCCCCTTTCTCGGAAAAGGAGGTTTTCAAGGCCATTTCCAAGATGAAAAATAATAAGGCACCTGGTCCGGATGGTTTCCCAGCTGAGTTTTATAAGAAGTGTTGGCATATTATTAAAGGGGACCTCATGCCGATGTTCCATGATTTGTTCTCGGGACATTTGCAGCTTTTCCAACTAAATTTTGGAACAATAACCCTGCTCCCTAAGAAAACAGAGGCCGTGAGAATCGAGCAATTTTGGCCTATCTGTCTTCTGAATGTCAGTTTCGAAATTTTTACCAAGGTTGGGACGATTAGGCTCAGACAGATTGCGCACGCCGTTGTGCAGCCTTCTCAAACGACTTTTATGTCGGACAGGAACATCCTGGAAGGGGTTGTGGTCCTTCATGAAACGCTCCATGAGATTCACACGAAAAAACTTGATGGAGTTATTTTCAAAGTGGATTTCGAGAAGGCATATGATAAAGTCAAATGGCCGTTCCTTCAACAGGCTTTACGCATGAAGGGCTTTGATGAAGCTTGGCGACGCCAGGTGGAAGCATTCACGCAAAAAGGGAGTGTTGGAATTAAAGTGAATGACGACATAGGTTATTATTTCTAAACACACAAGGGTCTGAGACAAGGCGATCCTATGTCTCCAATATTGTTTAATATTGTGGTTGATATGTTGGCGATCCTGATTGGGAGGGCAAAGGAAGCCGGTCAGGTGGGTGGCCTGGTGCCTCATATAGTTGATGGTGGTTTGTCCATTCTGCAATACGCTGATGATACAATCATTTTCATGGAACACGATTTGGCAAAAGCGAGAAACATGAAGTTAGTGTTATGCTTATTTGAACAATTGTCGGGGCTGAAGATTAATTTGCATAAAAGCGAGCTGTTCTGCTTTGGTACAGCCAAAGACGAACAAGAGGCTTATAGACAATTGTTTGGTTGTGAAGTGGGGGCTTTACCTTTCACGTATCTCGGTATTCCCATTCACCATCGTAAGCTAACAAACAGCGAGTGGAGGTTCATCGAGGATTGGTTCAGGAAGAAACTGAGTTGCTGGAAAGGAAAACTCATGTCTTATGGAGGCCGGTTGATTCTTATTAACTCGGTGCTCACGAGTTTACCTATGTTCCTCTTATCCTTCTTTGAGGTCCCAGTTGGGGTTAGGAAAAGGTTGGACTTCTATCGATCCTGATTCTTTTGGCAGAGTGATGAGCATAAGAGAAAATACAGACTGGCCAAATGGGATATTATCTGTCGACCAAAGGACCAGGGGGGCCTTGGTATTGAAAATCTTGAAGTTAAAAACAGATGCCTGCTTAGTAAGTGGCTGTTCAAGTTGTCTTCTGAGACGGAGGCAACGTGGGCGCAGATTTTACGTAGTAAATATCTGCAGTCCAAGACCCTATCCCAGGTCACTCTGTGACCTACCGATTCGCCGTTCTGGAAGGGGCTCATGAGAATCAAAGCTACCTTCTTTAACAGAACGAGGTGTATTATCGGTAATGGCAACAACACTAGATTCTGGGAGGATACGTGGCTTGGCGACACGCCTTTGGCGACCCAGTATCCGTCCCTATATCGTATTGTTCAGCATCGTGAGGCCCTTGTTGCCACGGTTATGCAGTCCATTCCACTCAACATTCATTTTAGGAGGGTGCTTGTGGGTGATCGATGGGAAGCATGGCTTCACCTAGTCCGTAGACTAATGGAGGTTCAGTTAACTCCTCAGCCCGATCAGTTGTGTTGGAAGCTTACTAGATCTGGGGAGTTCATAGTTAAATCGATGTATATCGATATCATTAACTCTAGTGTGATTCCTAGTTCCAAATATGTTTGGAAAGTTAAGGTCCCTTTGAAGATTAAAGTGTTTATGTGGTTTGTGCATAAACAAGTAATTTTAACAAAGGACAATTTAGTTAAGCGCAACTGGACAGGTTCTACTAGGTGTAGTTTCTGTGATCGGGACGAGACTATCAAGCATCTCTTTTTTGACTGTCCGTTGGCACGAGGGTTGTGGCGCTCTGTGCAAATTGCCTTTAACATTACTCCTCCGACTTCGGTCAACACGTTATTCGGGGCGTGGCTTGCTAGGATAGAGTCCGAAACAGCTAGACACATTCGTGTAGGAGTATGTGCGTTGTTATGGGCAATTTGGAATTGCAGAAATGATTTGGCTTTTAACAGAAAAACAACTATTCATTTTTTGTAGGTTTTATTCCGGGCTACTGCACTGATCTGTATGTGGTCCTTACTCACTCTGACGGAGGCCAGGAAGCGTTTGGTTACTGGATCTGTCCGGTGGGAGATGGTAGCGCGGGATATTTTTAACCGATTTGGATGGCGGTCATGTAATAGGATGGGCAATTAGTTTACCTATCTTTTATTTTTCCTGCCGGTTGTGGCTTATTGGGCTTTTTGTTTTGGCGTTGAGGCTCTGTGTGAGCTAGCTATTGCTTTTGTTTGCAGACTTTAAGACGTTGTTGAACCTTATTTACTCTCTAATAAATGTGGCCGTATGCATCGTTCTGATGGAGAGGCCGGGGAGCCCCCCTTTTCGAAAAAAAAGTATGTGGCATCCTATGTAAGATACTGATCATGAGAGTATTATGGTTTAGCAAAATAATAGCCCTCTTATGAGGTCAAGTACATGTATGAAAATTTCAATTAATAAATATAACTATTTGCAATATATGAGAAAGCATTTGCACTCAGCCTACCGATAGTCCAGCTCGGCTCTTATATCGGGAGGCAGTCATTTAATATTTTGCCCAAAATGCGCATACATATTTGTCCCATCAAATTCATGTAAAAATAGAAAGAAAAAACTATTTCTAAATATTTTAAATTAAATTATTTTCCTTTTTATGTAAGTACAAAACATATGCAACAGAATAGTGTAAATTCATACTCTCTCGGTTCGAAAATATAGTAACTGTGCGCCCCGTGGTGCCACCTGGCTTATGCATAAACCATGCGGCAGGCAATGCACTTGGCTTATATGTATAAACTCCGTAACGGGCGATGTCGGCTTATGTATAAACCCTGCAACAGAAGGTAGAACTCGGCTTATACAGACGGTGACACATGGCCCTTAACACTCAACTGTCATCATGTTACTTTATTCAACCGAGAGCCACATGGAAACACTCGTTTATACATAAGCCGGGTTTTTTTTTTGTTATGGCTCTCGGCTTATACTGTATAAGCCGGTTCACTATAAACCGTGTCCTATAAGCCGGGAGTTTTACTCGGCCTATTCATAAACCGAGTTCAAATCGGCATAAGCCGAGTGTATTAGGCACACGGCTTATAATTTTTTTCCCTGTAGTGCCATATACCCACACCACCACGCCTAATCGCTACCTCATGTCTTCTTCGACATCGCCATGTAGGAGAAGCCTCAGATAATCACCATATTAGCATAGGTTTGACGTCTCTGTTCTAGGTTTGGCTTTGGTCATTGTCCCGTTCGGATACAAAATCATGGGGGTGTTATTTTCAGGTTACGATGGCAAGCTTGTGAACCCAATGTCTCTTTGATAAGAGATGTCCAGTCCCAGGAGAGGCTTTATTCTATCTGGTCTATCATCAATCTTGTGCTCTAGCATTTAGTGGTTGGCTTCTACTGCCGTATTCAATCGACATCGAACGCGCCAGCTTGACGAGCATACCCGCAGGCAAAATAACTCGAGGGTCTTAGGAAGGAGATCAAGATGAAGGAAACATCACCAAAACCAAAGATGTTGCTCTAGTGTTCAATCAACAGTGAAATGGAGCAAGTCCATTGCACATGAGTTGCCATCAACACCAGCCCTAGATCTGCAAAGGGGCCTCCAAAGTCTGGTTCACAGGAGGGCCGGACTCTCTTGTAAACTTGGTTATGGCTGAGATGCCTCCTTGAGTAATGGAATTTTTTTTCCCCGCAAAAAAAAGGTTGGAGGTTATGAAATTTAGATTTGAAGTAAACAAAATTTATCAAAATAGGTAAACAGGATAAAAATTGGTAGCGACTTGATTTCTTGTTTGACTGTAGGTCAGGGGGGTATCAGATGCGAGACCAAGTGGCACACACTTGTTAGACTCGGTGCAGAAGGAGCTAATTAAGTTTGTAAAGTGTGCCCAACCAAGTTGATTGCCACTAACCTTATGAACGCGGCCAGCTTGGTTTCCTTACACCTTGCACGTTCCCTCTCAAAACTACAACTCTTCCCATGGGATGCTCCGATTTCTATGCAGCTTACTTCACAAATTTTCTAAAAGATAGTTGAAATGTAACCGCAGCCCCATGTCATGACAACATGCCAAGTTTCATGTTTTTCAGGCCACATTCAGGACAACATGCCAGCCATTGCACCTTAAAAAATATCACTATGTTCTCTCTCTCTCTCTCTCTCTCTCTCTCTCTCTCTCTATATATATATATATATATATATATATATATATATATATATATATATATATAATTTCTACAATAGCTTGCCACAGAACTAGTTAAGGTTTTTGACGGTGTAAAAGTTCTCAAAAATTCTGTAAAAAATACTGAACCAACACACCTATAATATAAGATGATCCAACGGAGGGATTGAAGAAATATGACTGCATGTGTCCTGGACAAAAAGAACAAATGTTTCAATATATATTGATCCGGAAGTGAGCTGAAATGCTTGTCTTTTTCCCTGAGGACACATAAATTCATATTTTTACAATCACACTGTTGGATCATCTTATTATATTAGAGTGCGGCTCCCCTATTTATTTCATATTTTTTACTTACTTTTAAACCGTTAAACGTTCAGCAAGCCTTAACTAGTTCTCTGGCAAGCTATGCATATATATATATATATATATATATATATATATATATATATAATATAGACAGTCTTTTCTGCTAATATTAGCAGAATAACTATTCTGCACACCACTTCCGCACTGCACACTGAACGTAAGTGCACGTCATTCTTTGAACCAAGTGTTTTGCAGTACTCACACGAGTGAAGTTCTCGTCAGAAAAAAATTGCACGCGTTATTTTTTCGGTACTGTTTTCACTCTAATTTTTTAACCGTTTATCGGAATGAGGCGTGTAATATACCGTTGAAAAGTTGTGGATTAGGCGCAACTTTGACATGTTGAACACTTTTCAAGATTCCACACGGTTTAAGAGCAGTTTTGAAAATGCTGCTGCCCATGACGAGTGGCAGCGAGCGTTTTTTCGCGATTTCCTCCAGACCGCTCGTCGGAATGAAGCAAACGATATGTCGTTGGATAGATATCGTCGAGGCGCATCTTTTTCATATATAAATCTTTCTCTAATTTGTTATGGTTTATAAGCAGTTTTAAATTTACTAAATCGCGTAATTCTGTTTTTCAAGTTTTTTTTTAAATTTTTGGTACTGTTTTCGCTCCAGTTTTTGAACCATTTGTCGAAACGAGGCGTGTGATACGCTGTTGGAAAGCTACGAACGAGGCGCAACTTTCATATGTTGAAATAGTTTTGAGATTCCTTACGGTTTTAAGTTAATTTTAAAAATCATGCGATGAACGACGAGTAGCAGCGGCCGGTTTTCACGAAATTTTTACAAACCGCTGGTCGGAATGATTCCAATGATACGCCGTTGGAAACATATCGATGAGGCGTAACTTTTTTATGTAGAACACTCTCTCTAACTCTTGACGGTTTAAGAGGAATTTCAAATTTACCGAAATGCGGACACTTTGTATTTCGCGAGACCTAAATTGACGTGCGTACTTCATCCGACAGAAAACCGCACTGCATCGGACAAAAAACCATACTACATCAGACGGGCAAGTGAACTGTCTGGGTTCTTTTGTCGGACATAAATTTTCTCAAATGAGAGGTGGGGTGCGCTTCACATCGGGCGTAAGTGGACTTCAACACTTCCGAAAGTGAACCGCGACGCTGCTGAAAGGGAACCACATGGCATTTTTGTTGATTTTTTTTCATACTTAATATTTGTGTTAGAAGCGTTTACCAAATGCATGGACCGTATGGACAGAGCGAGTGAATTGTACTGCATCAAGAAGTGAACCGCATTAATTCTTCTACCCTTTCACATTTTGGAGTAAGTGAATCATACTGCAATGTGGACCAAATCGAAAACAACATATCACACGCACTACTTCAAATAAAAAACCGCACTGCAATGTCGACCAAGTAACTGCACGCGGGTTTAACTGTATTGCTTTTGCTATAATTTTAAAATGAAGCATGTGACACTTGCGTTGTTCTTGAGCCCGAGTGAGCTTCGAGAGAGTTCAAAGTGAACTCCCACACACATAAAAAGTGTACTGTGGCTTTTTTGGCCATCATTATTTTTAGTTATCCACTGTTTTTTCTTCTGGACTACATGGTGGAGCCTAATAAACTGCAGAAGCCATTGGGGAACAGAGTTAACTCGCAAAAACTACAGTGAACATTTTTCTCTTTTGTTTTAGTTTTTTTTCTCTTTGTTGCTCTGCTCTCTCACACAAAAAAACTAAAGTAAACTGATCTGATAAAACAACTAAGAGGCAAAAACTATAGTGCATTGCGCCACTGATGCGAATTGCAGCATGCCCCGAGGAACCACACTGCATTTCTCAAACAAAACAGAACCGCACTGCAGCACCCTGGGCAACCGATCCCAAGCAAACTGCACCTATCTCCCAACGCCCTGATGTGGTCGCCGACGCCTACTTTTTTCACCATGGGAGCTCAGTCAAGCCTTTTCCTGCTCAAATCAGTAAGGCGTTGCCGCCAACCGCGGAATGAAGAAGTGAGCTACGAGGTGTCGTGAGACAAACTTAAAACAAAAACAACCTTTTTTGTTCAGAGATGCACTTCCTCTTAAACTGCAGGCGAACAGAAGGAGAGAAGCCACAGGTGAGGTGCCCACACACATGGACGAGCTGCACGGCACGCCAGGGCGAGCTGCACTGCACGCCAGGGAGGGTCGCGGAATTTCATGCCATCGTACGTCGCACTGAACGCCATCGCTGGCCGAACTGCGCGCGATTCGCCGGGGATGGACATGTACTGGACCTTGTCGGAGGGAGTTTGCGGAGAGAGGAGGAAGAAAGAAAGGAGAGAGGGGAGGGTAGAGAGCTTGACGCCGCCGTAGAGGAAGGAGCTGCAGGAGGATCCCGCCGTATCCGTCTCCAGGAAGGCGTGGGAGGAGAGAGGTGGCAGATCTTGCCAGATCCGTGACCGGCTAGCATGGGAAAAGGGTTGTGTAGGAGGATCCAGTCGGCGGGCAGGCACTGGAGGACGGAGGTGGAGGAGGATCCCGCCGGATCCATCGCGGACAGACACAGTAGGAGGGGGTGGACGAGGGTCCTGCCGGATCCGTCGTCTGCAAGGCACGGGAGGACAGAGGTGGAGGTGGATGACGGGGGGCGGTGGTGGTGCCGGGTCGTCGCCAGGTAGGCACAATAGGAGGATCCAGATCGATGTGGGAGGGCACCATGGCTGGCGTCGCAAGAGGAGGCAGGAGGGTGATCACGGATTGGAGGAGGGGCGGCACACAATGGGGGCCACCAGCGCAGGGAAGGCGATGGGAAGGGGCACACCGGCGGCGGTTGGGGGAGGAAGGTGAGGAGGTGGGGGTCGTGCATCGGGGATGGGGGTGGGGCGGAATGATGGCAGCCGGATCCCGCCATGGCCACGGGATGGGCCGGCGTGGAGGGGGTTGGGGGCGCGCCGGCCATGGGAGGTAGGTGGGGCGCGCCGGCCGTGGGAGGGGGTTGAGGGCTCGCCGACGGTTGGTGGGAGTTGGGGACGCCTTCGTTGGAGCCCGGTTGAGAAGATAGACCGCCGTCGAGACAGCTTCTCCCCAAAAAATCCCCGGCAAGTTCTTGCTCTTGAGTAAACTTCTCGCCATGTCAACGACGGTTCGATTGCGCCTTTCAACAACCCCGTTCTGTTGTGGCGTATAAGGTGCCGTGAGGAACCTTTTTATGTCAATCTTCTCACAGTAGTCGTTGAACTCGTTCGACGTAAACTCTCCGCCGCGATCTGTCCGTAGAGCGTGAACCTTCAGCTTGTGTTCCATCTCCGTTGCAGCCTTCAGCTTCTTGAATGCTTCAAAGGTCTCATCTTTAGATCGTAGGAGAACGACCCAAATGTATCTCGAGTAGTCATCTACCACCAGGAAGAAGTACTTCTTTCCTCCGTGAGTTGCTGGGGTGATAGGACCACATAGATCACCATGGAGGAGCTTGAGTGCATCACTTGCACGATAGGTAGACTGAGCAGGGAACGGCCTGCGGTGCTGTTTTCCAACCAAGCACCCGTCACATACTCGATCAACATGGTCGATTAACGGCATCCCAGATACCATCTCCATCTTCGACATCTTCTTCAAGGCGTAGAAGTTAACATGTCCAAATCTAGCATGCCATAACCACGAATCATCATCACTCTTGGTGAGCCAACACTCCGGTTGAGATTGATCAAGGTTGAGAATATAGAGCCTGTTCCGCGTGCGATTCACACGCGCTAGCACGTTTCGGAGGTTGTCGAAGATCGTCATCACTCCGTTCTCGATATTCACCTTGCATCCATTCTCGTCAAGTTTCCCGACAGAGATGATGTTGTTGCGAAGCCTTGGGATGTAGTACACTCCGTGAGTATGCGATGTTCTCCTGTGAGACCCTCAAAGAGGACAGAGCCTTGCCCGCAAATCTCCACATTTGAACCATCACCGAACTTGACCGAGCCTTGAACATCATATTCTAGCTCGAGGAACTTCTCCTTGCACCCCGTCATGTGGTTACTGGCACCCGTGTCTAGATACCATGACACGTTTTGGCTTCCGGATAACTTTGGTGTTACTTTTTTCTCATGAAGTAGCACCTTCCGGTTTGGTTTTACAACCATCGTTTGGACGAGATCACAAACTTCGGCCATCAGAAGACCTGGACGTTCGTCTTCCTACTTTGCCAAATTTTCCTTGATCTCCCGCTTGTTAGGATCCACGAGATAAAAAACTTCGGCCATCAGAAGACCTGGACGTTCGTCTTCCTGCTTCGCCAAATTTGCCTTGATCTCCCTCTTGTTAGGCTCCGGACAATCCTTCGCAAAGTGACCCATCTCGTTGCAGTTATAGCACTTGACCTCGGACATATCCAAATTCAGTGGCTTCCGCTCTTTAGATCGGTCCGCCTTACCACGACCTTGTGGCTTGCCTTTTCCTTTGCCTTCTTCGGTTTGTCCGCAGCGCTTCGCGTTGCTTGAGCCTTCGCCAACGTTGTGCCTTCCTTTGCTACTTGGGGACTCCCAATCTGCGCGTGAGTACATGAGTTGGTCACCACCTCCTCCTTTGCCTTTCCGACAACCACGAGCATTCTCTTCCCATGTCCGCAAGCGTCCGATCGCCTCCGTTATGGTCATGTCGTCGATGTCGTAAAGCTGCTAGAGCGTGCTGACGATGTATGTGAATTTATCAGTCACCGAACTGAAAAACTTCTCCACAATCTCGGTCTCCTCGAGCTTTGCACCAAGCGCGCGGATCTCTCCCACTAAAGTAGTCAGACGCATGGCATAGTCATTCACCGATTCAGTTTCCTCCATTTGAAACTTGTGAAATTGGCGCTTCAGCACTTGTGCCCGATCCTTCTTGACACGATCTTCTCCGATTCTCATCTCTTTGAGTGCGTTCTACGCCTCTCTTGCTGTCTGGAACTCCGCCAATGTCATCAGCACGGAATCCGGCACAGACTGGGCTATGGCAGCCATGGCACCTTCGTCGCACTCCTCGTCGACGTCGTCGTCCGTGATGGCCTCCCACACTCGAAGGGTTCGGAGAATGATCTTCATATTCACCGCCCACACGCCGTAGTTGGCGTCGGTGAGCATCGGGTACTGGATGGGGATGTTGCGATGCGCCTGTATGTTGAGGCCGCCCGTTCCGCCACCACTTGTTGCTGACTTGCCGCCCTTCTTCACATTGTCGCCTTTCTTGCTCGCCTTGGAACCGCCGTTGCCGGACTTGACCGACTCAGCGTCGCTGTCCGTCATCGTAGATCGTAGATCATAGATCGTCGAGGCTCTAGATACCAATTGTTGGCTTT
The DNA here is from genome assembly GCF_018294505.1 of Triticum aestivum. Taxonomy (NCBI): domain Eukaryota; kingdom Viridiplantae; phylum Streptophyta; class Magnoliopsida; order Poales; family Poaceae; genus Triticum; species Triticum aestivum. Next base: position 68,880,298 of record NC_057798.1, read on the forward strand.
TGATCTCTATATAAGATCAACCAGGATCAACAATGTACACGTACGTGCTACACTAGCCTCAAGAAGCAGGCAAGCGCACAACTTAATTGATTCCGGCCGTATGCGTAGCTTGCCGTGAACCTTGTACGTGCACCTGGCTGGATCGATCCTACTTAGCGGAGCGTGGCGACGTAACTTTAGCAAACGGAAAAACTGATCGGGACGAGACTGATTTTGTGATAGCTACAGGAGCGTGTCGCTCCTTCTTTCTTTGTATTGCTTTGCTTTTTGATCAATGATTTACCCCATCCAAGGCGTGCGTTCAACTTAAACTTTTGCTCGTCTCTACGAAGTTCGCCGGCTCCTCAACTCCGAGTAAACACAAATCGGAGTACTCGAGTGTAACTGGCTTTGCGTACTTGTAGACTTTCTTGAGGGGCTTGTAGCGACGAGGCCCAGAAGAATCTGTCGTGGCTTGCGAAGGTAGCGACACAAATTGTCTCGGCGTCGATGCACTTGAGGAAGACGGTTGAGTCTCGGGCGTGGTAGATGCCGGGTCGTTGGCATCCTTGTCGTCGCCGTAGTCGTCGTGATCGTGACCATCATCTTGATTGTCATCATCACTATGCGCCTCATTGTCGAGATCTCCGCCCGTGTCGTGCACGTCGTTGTCGCTATCACCTTGTGACCCATGCGCGTCGTCATCGGTGTCGGCACCATGGTGATCACTGCCATTGCGGTCACCTTGGTTGTGCGTCTTGCCAACCACCTGGGTGTCTTTCCCTGCATCATCATCAGTTGGAAATTCAACCGTGAATATATTACCGTTTGGAGCATCGTTGGCTGTTGCGCTCCAATTCCACGCTTGGTTTTCTTCAAAAACGACGTCGCATGAAATCCATAGACGCTTGGTTCGTGGATCGTAGAAGCGGTATGCCTTGGTGCCGAAAATCCTCTCGTATCCGATGAACACCATCTTGGTGCTACGATCGGCAAGCTTTGAGAGATGCGGCTCCGCCGTCTTCACATGCGCCACGCACCCGAACGTCCGTAGATGAGACACATTCGGCTTCCGTCCGTAAATTGCTTCATACGGAGTCTTGCCGATCACCGCCTTCGTTGGAGCCCGGTTGAGAAGATAGACCGCCGTCGAGACAGCTTCTCCCCAAAAAGTCCCCGGCAAGTTCTTGCTCTTGAGTAAACTTCTCGCCATGTCAAAGACGGTTCGATTGCGCCTTTCAACAACCCCATTCTGCTGTGGCGTATAAGGTGCCGTGAGGAACCTTTTTATGCCAATTTTCTCGCAGTAGTCGTTGAACTCGTTCGACGTAAACTCTCCGCCGCGATCTGTCCGTAGATCGTGAACCTTCAGCCTGTGTTCCATCTCCGTTGCAGCCTTCAGCTTCTTGAACGCTTCAAACGTCTCATCTTTAGATCGCAGGAGAACGACCCACATGTATCTCGAGTTGTCATCTACCACAAGGAAGAAGTACTTCTTTCCTCCGTGAGTTGCTGGGGTGATAGGGCCACATAGATCACCATGGAGGAGCTCGAGTGCATCACTTGCGCGATAGGTAGACTGAGCAGGGAACGGCCTGCGGTGCTGTTTTCCAACCAAGCACCCGTCACATACTCGATCAACATGGTCGATTAACGGCATCCCAGATACCATCTCCATCTTCGACATCTTCTTCAAGGCGTAGAAGTTAACGTGTCCAAATCTAGCATGCCATAACCACGAATCATCATCACTCTTGGTGAGCCAACACTCCGGTTGAGATTGATCAAGGTTGAGAATATAGAGCCTGTTCCGCGTGCGATTCACACGCGCTAGCACGTTTCGGAGGTTGTTGAAGATCGTCATCACTCCGTTCTCGATATTCACCTTGCATCCATTCTCGTCAAGTTTCCCGATAGAGATGATGTTGTTGCGAAGCCTTGGGATGTAGTACACTCCGGTGAGTATGCGATGTTCTCCTGTGAGACCCTCAAAGAGGACAGAGCCTTGCCCGCAAATCTCCACATTTGAACCATCACCAAACTTGACCGAGCCTTGAACATCATATTCTAGCTCGAGGAACTTCTCCTTGCACCCCGTCGTGTGGTTACTGGCACCCGTGTCTAGATACCACGACACGTTTTGGCTTCCGGATAACTTTGGTGTTACTTTTTTCTCATGAAGTAGCACCTTCCGGTTTGGTTTTACAACCATCGTTTGGACGAGATCACAAACTTCGGCCATCAGAAGACCTGGACGTTCGTCTTCCTGCTTTGCCAAATTTGCCTTGATCTCTCGCTTGTTAGGCTCCACGAGATCACAAACTTCGGCCATTAGAAGACCTGGACGTTCGTCTTCCTGCTTCGCCAAATTTGCCTTGATCTCCCTCTTGTTAGGCTCCGGACAATCCTTCGCAAAGTGACCCATCTCGTTGCAGTTATAGCACTTGACCTCGGACATATCCAAGTTCCGTGGCTTCCGCTTTTTAGATCGGTCCGCCTTACCACGACCTTGTGGCTTGCCTTTTCCTTTGCCTTCTTCGGTTTGTCCGCCGCGCTTCGCGTTGCTTGAGCCTTCGCCAACGTTGCGCCTTCCTTTGCTACTTGGGGACTCCCAATCTGTGCGTGAGTACATGAGTTGGTCACCACCTCCTCCTTTGCCTTTCCGACAACCACGAGCATTCTCTTCCCATATCCGCAAGCGTCCGATCGCCTCCGTTATGGTCATGTCGTCGATGTCGTAAAGCTGCTCGAGCGTGCCAATGATGTACGTGAATTTATCAGTCACCCAACTGAAAAACTTCTCCACAATCTCGGTCTCCTCGAGCTTTGCACCAAGCGCGCGGATCTCTCCCACTAAAGTAGTCAGACGCATGGCATAGTCATTCACCGATTCAGTTTCCTCCATTTGCAACTTGTGAAATTGGCGCTTCAGCACTTGTGCCCGAGCCTTCGTGACACGATCTTCTCCGATCCTCATCTCTTTGAGTGCGTTCCACGCCTCTCTTGCTATCTCGAACTCCGCCAATGTCATCAGCACGGAATCCGGCACAGACTGGGCTATGGAGGCCATGGCACCTTCGTCGCACTCCTCGTCGACGTCGTCGTCCGTGATGGCCTCCCACACTCGAAGGGTTCGGAGAATGATCTTCATCTTCACCGCCCACACGCCGTAGTTGGCGTCGGTGAGCATCGGGTACTGGATGGGGATGTTGCGATGCGCCTGTACGTTGGCGCCGCCCGTTCCGCCACCACTTGTTGCTGACTTGCCGCCCTTCTTCACATTGTCGCCTTTCTTGTTCGCCTTGGAACCACCGTTGCCGGACGTAACCGACTCAGCGTCGCTGTCCGTCATCGTAGATCGTAGATCGTCGAGGCTTTAGATACCAATTGTTGGCTTTTGATCTCTATATAAGATCAACTAGGATCAACAATGTACACGTACGTGCTACGCTAGCCTCAAGAAGCAGGCAAGCACACAGCTTAATTGATTCCGGCCGTATGCGTAGCTTGCCGTGAACCTTGTACGTGCACCTGGCTGGATCGATCCTACTTAGCGGACCGTGGCGACGTAACTTTAGCAAACAGAAAAACTGATCGGGACGAGACTGATTTTGTGATAGCTACAGGAGCGTGTCGCTCCAACCTATAGAGACACATGAAACAAATCTTGACCATCAAACAAAATCAATCTAATGACCCATACTGCCCCGGCGAGTGCTCAACATGTCTAGCGTAAAATTAATATCATATCAAATATCAATATCGACACTAATCGCGTAATTAATACGCAAATAATATCCTATATAATATTTACATGCAATCAATATACTGCCTAATATCAACTATCTTACCTAATGTCATATACTGCCTAATATCAATGGGAAATGATTCCCCTCAACCGGCTGATTTTTTTGAAACCCATCCACCACCTCGCTCGCACAACATGTGGTCCTACGTGACATGCCACTGGCTCCTGACGATATTTTTGCAACTTCTGCAATATCATCAATGTTGCATAAGTTTCTTCCGTAACATTAGCTTTGTTGCAAAAAGACGAAGACGAAAAGAGAACTCTGCAACAAAGGCTCTGTTGCAAAAAAAACAGCAACAAAACCTAGTTGGAATATTTATATTTTTTGCAAAAAGATGAAGACAAAAAAAGAAATTCTGCAACAAAGCCTGTGTTGCAAAAAAATGCAACAAAGCCTCTGTTGCAAAAAAAATTATGCAACAAGACCTCGGTTGCAGAAATTTTTCGCAACAAGACCTATGTTGCAATGATGGAGGGCGCCGATGCGCCAGATCTGACGGCCTGTGAGCCGGCCGATCTTTTAAAAAGATCAGTCGGCGGACGCGTAGCAGTCCCCAATATCAACGCGCATTGCAACTACACCTTACTAGTTTGAAGAAACACAGTAAAAACATTGTACCATGAAAATCGAAAACAAGATGTGGGACGGGACGAAGCAGAACTGGGCCAGCAAACATAACAACTGGTATGTGGTTTGCACTAGAACACTATTATAGTATTCTTGGCTAGGAACAAAGAATAGACATTCCATGATAGTAATGCTTAGAATATCACGGCAAAAAATTATTCCCTACAAGAATCAATATGTAGTTGAATGATTAGGAGGGTGATTGTACCCCTAGCCCAACAGGGATCAAACCACATTTCCCTCGACAGTGAGGCATTTGTGCTGACTTCATCAATCTGAAGACCCGGATATGTGCTTGTACTGTGTTTAAAAAAATCTATACATAGAGCAAGGAATAGCGGGGGACGGGTGTAACAACTAACATGTACTGTTTTAAAAAATCATGAGAATTTTTTAATATAATATAAAATAAAAACATGTACTTGTTTTTAAAATTGTGCACATTTTTTAACAATCCAGGTAAGTTTTTTATTATTACTATTTTTAGAAACAAAAAATATATTTAAAATTTAGATTTTTTTTTTATTTTTCTAGAAATTCATGGAAGATATTTAAAATGCATGAACATTTTTAATCAGTGAAGTTTTGGAAAAATTCATGAATATCTGTTCTTGAGTGAGATTGATGAATATCTTTTAATATGTACTGTTTGTGTTAAAGATGCTTTTTGAGAGATTTTATTTTACTCTGTCAAAGAAAACAAAAAAACAGGCTCGATCCCGGAACGGGACCATGTGCGCGCCTAGGCCGTCCCTCGCAATGGGCCGAGCCGCACTGCCGCGCGCAGAATTCGTGGAGGCAACGCGCTCAAAGAAAATGAGGAGAGCAGAGGAAGGGCGGAGCGCCGCCGGCCACACCAACATCTCGTCGACCACAGGAGGGTCGGCACGGCCACAGCAAGATCTCGGCGACCACGAGAGGGGCGGCGCGTCTCCACTGCCTTCTAGCCACACGGGCGGTCCGGCAACTCCAGATTTTCCACGGGAGTGGAGCACGAGCGCCGTGGCGACCCCTCCGGCGACCACGGCGGTGACCCATTTTTCCCTCCCCCAACCCTAGTTCCTTCGGGGCTCCTGTAGGCCGTTTCCCATGGTGGTTCTGCTCCGACTCGGGCTCTAGCTAGGTACTCTGCAATTGCCTATCTGCAATCCGAGCCCGGCTGGGAGTCACCCCGAGGCTCCCACTTCTCATAAATAAGATGGATTCGAAGACCTCTCATTTCATCGCCAGGTTAGATCTGGATTCCCATTGTCATCTCCGTGCCCTTCCGTTTGTCTATAAATTTCATCTTCTGTACTGGCAACCTCGTAACCATCATCAGAATCAAAAAATCAATCTTTAGATCCAGTAAGAGCCGGAAGATCGATTGAACGAGACATGTCTAAGCGTCACCGCTCTGAACCCAACGGCGGCCGCACCGGAAAAAGGCCACGGCGTGTGCCAAAGAAGCACCTCTACCTGGTGCTGGATGATTGGCACAAGGGCTTCAACATCCACAAGATCGACGTGGACGCCTTGCAGGACACCACCACCGACCTGCACCATGGGTTCCCCGACCCTGCTGCTCTCCGGTTAAACGTCTTCACATGGACTTCGCCGCCATGGGCAGCGACATCTTCATCACCACCAACCCATGCTGTCCACACACTCGCACCCTCGTGTTCGACACTGAGACGGCCGGGCTCACCATGGGTCCCCGCCCACCGGTTCGACTCATCGACACGACCACCTTCACCATGGCCGCCGGCGGCATGCTGTACGCGTTGACACATCGCCATGTCCACGAGCAGCACTCTTTCGAGGCCATGTCCTGGGCGCCAATGGACAAGGACGATCCGTGGCCGAGCCCAACCATGAGGTGGTCCTGGAAAAGCGTGCCCTCGTCACCACCGTTCGCCATGGATGACGTAATCACCTCTTACGCGCTGCACCCGGACGGGCACACCATATTCATGTCCGCGCGCGACATAGCTATCATCATCTTCCAAAGGGCACCTTCTCCGTCGACACCAGGACTTCCGAGTGGAAGTTGCATGGGGATTGGGCGCTACCATTCCATGGGCAAGCCTACTATGACAACGGGCTAGACGCATGGGTCGGGCTTCACAACGACGGGTACATCTGCTCCTGTGAGGTCGCCTCCCGCAGCAGCGGCCGTGCGGTGGAGCCGGAGTGGAAGGTGACCAAGGAGAAACTGTTCCACAAGGACCCGGAGAGGCGGCTGGCATTTGCGAGGCCTGGTCTCGCGTACATGGGCGACGGCAGCTTTTGCCTTGTGGAGTCTGTGCTACGCGAGGGAGTGGAGTTTAAGTGCGCCTTTGGTGACCGTGATGGCTGTGTGCTCCACATGAGCACGTTTGGTCTTAAGTATGATCGTAGGGGACAACTGCAAACCACGCGCCACCACACTAACTCCTTTGTAGTGTCTAAGCATCTTCAGACATTTTCTCCTGTAGTGTTCTGGATGTAAAGCTATTTGACATGTTTTATGCAAACCATGTTCGAGTAATGTAAGCTATGTATTATATGTGGGCAGTATATATATAGAGAAATAAAAAGGAAGTCCACTTCTCTTGGCATTTTAATGGAACATGAGTGATTCTTTTTGCGTGTCTGTTCTCGAAAGCCAAAAACTAAAAGTGGGGCTGTCTTTTGCTCCTGCAATAACACTGTGTTAAATATGGATGGGGAAATTCTATTCTAATATCAGTTTGTTAATTAGTTCTTATTTTGAAGAAACATAGCAGAAGCTCCGCCTTTACATTACGGAGAAATTGCAGTTTTGCTGCAGGGAAATTAAATTACCTATGATGAATACACAAAAGAAGTAATGGTTACAAACCTATTTGAGTAATTTCCAGGCCCAGTTCTGGCAAAAATTGGAATATGTTCTTGAAGAATACTACAAACAGCATTAGGTCAGTATAAGGTGGTTAACAGCTTCATCAAATGACTCTGTACGTGCAAGGCTATGGTTCTTTTTAAAGTTAATCCATTGTGGTTCTACCCATGTCAGTAGCCTATATTTGTGGCTGATGTACATGCTTGCTAAATTCTTGGTGGGAATTTTACCTTCCTTCGACCATTTATCAATAGGATCTGCCTTTGTTATGTCTACCATTAAGAAATGGTACTCTCTCTGTACGCTAATGCAAGGCATTTTATGTTAGTATACAAAGGTACTTCATCCGATCCAAAATAAGTGTCGTGGTTTTAGTTCAAATTTGACCTTTATAGGCTGGGTTCCTTCTTGGTATACATTGCTTGCATGTAGCCGGTTGTAGTGTCCATCTGCTATTCCCCGTAATACTATGTATCTGTCCGTCGTGGCGGGTTGTGTTGTCTTGTGTTTTGTGGTTCTCGTATTTGTTCTTGTATAAGGGTGTCATTAATTTAACTCCGAGCCTATGTCCTTTTGTCTAATAAAACATGAACTACGGGGCTAGCTCCATACTTCTCCCCGTCCTAACGCCTGCATGCACACGTTTAGGGTGCGTTCGGTCTGGAGGAAAACACAAAGGAACCTGACCCTGTGGTATTTTCTACCTTTGGTGCGTTCGGAGTGAAGGAAAAGTTAACAGTAAAACTAGGGAAAGTCTTCAGTTTTCGTGGGATTCCTACGTATTTCACGGGAAAAGAAACATCCAGTCGGAGCTCTTGTTTCTCGCGGTTGGCCAAGGCAACGCACTGGTCTAACTATGTACAGAGCTGAAACAGCCTTGTAATCCAATATAATATTCCATCACATGCCCAAGGGAAAGGTCTGCAGCCAAATAAAAAAAATTCCAAAGCCACAGTTCGCTGCTCCGTTGATGTCCAGCTTCCTTTGATTACCGACGAACGCTTCACTCCCAGCTATTCCTCTCTTTTAAAATCCTCAGTTTTATAGGTGCTTGTTTCCCCTATTCCTTACATTTTTTTGTTCCTATGTTTTCTGATCCTGCAAACCGAACATAGCCTTAGTTCATGTCGGATGGTGTGCGCTTCGAACACCTCCAGGAGCGCCCAGGAGATGCCAATGCCGAAGAACCACTGAGGTCACACTGGCTCAGTGACAGTTCACGGTGGTTGGTGTATGACATACGCAGAGGAGCGGATCGGAGCTTAGAGAATAGACAAATAACTAAATTACTAGATTGCCCTAAAAAATTAAACTGGACAACACAACTTAGGAGTGCCATCCAAAGTCAACAGCTATGCGAAATGCACACGAGTTGAACATAGTTAGATATTAGACTATTAACTAAGTTACTCAATTGCCCTTAAAAATGAAATTAAATGGAACAACCCAACTTTAGAGTGCCATCTAAATCAAGGGTTGAATGAAATTTATACTACACCCTTTCCCCGGTAGTAAGATGTATCGTATAACCCTTTTTCTAAGGGGAAAAGTAGTGAAATTACTTCCTATTTTTTAATAATGGCAAGTGACGGCTTCATAAACTGACACTTTCAATTGGATATTTTGATCAGTTTTTGACGGCTCTCGCCTTTTTACTAACGATATACTCCGAGAATAAAGCAACATTGTTTCCTTACTTGTTGTGTAGGTCAAAACACTTTTGGAAAATGGATAAATATCCAAACAAATGGGACAGCGGGGGACAGTTTCGCTGTTAAGCAAAACTTCATCCGGCGCACTAGGAGAGAAGACAGTGCCTACTACAAGCGCCATCTGTCGTACAGGCGCCTCCACCTCCCTCTCATCTATAAAAATAACTTCTGTAAAGGGACACATAAGAGAAGAGAGGAGGAAGACATCGCAATCGCCATCTGAACACCGCAGAAGAGATTGGGAAGAGAAAAACTTCACTTATATCCATTTCGGCTTTCTTCACATCACAACCCCTTCATTCATCGACATCACCACCATAGAGAGAGTAGTTCCAACTTGTAAGGTTAGGATTTATAACTCTATTCACACTGTATCAGAGATTAAGATCACATCGATGATTCATATTGTTGCTATAATTTGTAGTATCATCGATATGGCTTTCCCCTATTTGATCTTTGTGTTTGTTGGTCATTCTTCTTATATGCGTGAGTAATGCCCATATGTGTGGGAGATGTAGGGGATTCATTTGTGCCTATTTATATGTCGTTATTTGTTAAACTAGCTATGTGATTGATTATTAAGGGTCCAAAGAACATGATCTGAGATCTACACAGATAATACATGTTGTTCAGCGACTACCCGCTAGTACTTTGTAGGAGTAAGGGATAGGAAATCCATGATAGTAGTGCTTAGAAGATTAGGGCAAATATTATTCCCTGCAGAGCGTGGAGAATAGCGGGGATGTGCGTGAACCCTGCGGGGTGTTGTGGTTTCAATGTTTTTTAACAGTTTTTTCATCGATTTTGTTTATACCGCATTTATGCTTTTTTTGTGTGTTCTTATTAGTATTTTTGTCTATTTTTTGTTTCTGTATTTTTATACATGAACTTTTTATAATATGAGATGAGATAACCTTTTTTAAAATCAATAGTTTTAAATATTGGATTTATTTTTAAAAATTCATTCACATTCACAAAAGTTATAAATATTTATTTAAATAATCTCGAGTAATTTTAAATATGCCGTAATGAAGAACTTTTTAAAATTTTGTGTATATTGATTATCAGGAATTTTTTTGTAAATTTATGAATTTACTAAAATTCAATCATTTTAAAATTTTAAACCTTTTCCAAATTCATGAAAAAAGTTATCCATTATGTATATATTTGTTTATTCAAATCTGTCTTTGTAAGAGGAATTTAAATCTGCCAAAAAAATAGGCTCAATCCCAGAATGGCCCATGTGTGCGCTCTGTGCTATCCCTCGGAACGGGCCGAGCCGCACTCCAGTTCAGAGCTAACTCACAAGAGAAACCCGCTGAATAAAGTACTACTTGTAGCCAGGCTGCCTCCAGGCGACCGGTTCCTTATGCCTGAGCTAGGCTAATCAAGTAGCCTAGGTCATCGACCAGGCTAATCAAGGTTTTGTGATCACCAGGCCAGACTAGCTTCTGCTCCTGTGGTTTCCAGCCAAACATGGTTCAGGCAGTTTTCAGGCATGGTACAGGCCAGGCGCGAACGGACGAGGACGCCATCCAAACTGGCCCTAACAGACGCGCAAAGAAAGGAGGGGAAGCAAAGGAGGGGCGGAGCACCACCGGCCGCATCAACATTTCGGTGGCGTGGCCACACCACGGGAGCGGCAGCGCGTCTCCACTGCCTTGTAGCCACACAGGCGGCCCGGCAACTCGACGACCACGGGCGCGTGGAGCACGAGCGTCGCGGCGACAACTCCGTCGACCACGGCGCGGTAACTCCGGCGACCCCCATTTCCCCCCTTATATCAATCTCGATTTCACTCTTGGTTCGAGTCCCCTCACCCAACCCTAGTTCCCTTCTGGCTCCCCATGGTGGTTCTGCTCCGACTCGGGCTCTAGGTCGTTGCCTGTCTGCAATACGAGCCCGGGTGGGAGTTCGATTAGTCAGCCCACATCATAAATAAGGGGAGGGATTCCAAGACCTCCCACTTCATCGTCAGGTTAGATCTGGATTCTAGTTACACTGCCTTCCGTTTGTCTATAAATTCCTTCTCTTGTGCTGGCAACCTCGTAACCCTCCGAATCAAATATTCAGTCTTTAGATCTAGTTAGGAGACATGTCTAAGCATTAACACTCGCACCTCGACAGCGACTGCACCGGGAAAAGGTCGTGCCGTGCGCCGAAGAAGCACCTCTACCTGGTGCTGGATGATGGGGACACGGGCTTCAGTATCTACAAGGTTGATGATGACACTTTGCAAGATACCTGCACCAACGACATGCAGTTTGGGTTCCCTGACCCTCACGTCCCCCGGTTTCCCGTGCCAGTACGCTATCTTGGCATGAGCTTCACGACCTTTGGTAACAGCATCTTCATCGCCACCAACCCACACTGTCCACAGACTCCCATCCTCATATATGATACCGGGATAGCGGGAATTACAATCGGGCCAAGCCTACCATGTTCACTGCTTGGTGGCATTGACATCTTCGTGGCCACCGGTGATAAGTTGTATGCATTGACATCTCGCCATGCCGGCGAGCAGCACTCTTTTGAGGCCATGTCATGGGCAGCCACGGGAAGCGATGAGCTGTGGGATCCACGGCCAGCCATGGATTGGTCCTGGAAAAGGGTGCCATCGCCACCGCCATTTGCCGGGGATGATATAATTTCCTCTTACGCACTGCACCCAGACGGGCACACCATATTCATGTATGCACACAACAGTCTTTATCAACATGTTCCAAAGGGTACCTTCTCATTCGACACCAAGCGTTCTGAGTAGAGGTGGCATGGGGAATGGGCTCTGCCTTTCCAAGGGCAAGGCTACTACGACAGCGAGCTAGACGCATATGAAATAGGGTTTCCCCCCGCTTTTTATTCCAAAGCAAACATCACCGATACAACTAGATAGGTGCTGGGATGGAAGCAGCACAGGCACGCCCAAAAGAAACGAAAGAGAAAAAGAAAAGAAACAAATGCCGACACCGGCGGATCAACAAAAACGAAGAAGCTTCGCGACCGCCGTGCCCACCGGGATCCTCCACTAAGCACCTATACTCCGGAGCGCCGGTACCAATCAACACCTCAAAGAAGGGACACGACGATGACGACGCTGCTGCCAAGGGTTTCCCTCGATACTCGATGAGGAGAGAGGAAGGGTACCTCCAACGCCCTCCAGGAAGGTTCGGTGGCACCCTCAGGTACCACCGCGTCGGAGTCAACTCGGCCGACAGGGATTTCTCCCGATCCCAAACCTACACCTCGGGCGATCCGGAGCACGTCACCAAAGAAACCACCACTCTGCGCCAAAACGGTCTTGAAGCTTCCGCGTCGTCTCACCACGGCACCGCGAAAGGGGCCTGCTCAACGAAGAAGAGGAACCGGGACTCGGGACAGCAGCATCGTTGGCACGCGGGAGGGCCCAACCTCCACCGTCGACGATGGTAACCGACCGGACGTGACAGCAGGAGCATACCGGTCCCGTGGGCCCATAGGTCCGGCCGGGTCTGCAGATGCCCGTAAAGCTCCCGCCTTCACGCTGCAGAAGGCATATGCCGTCAGCGCCACCACCGCGAGTCCGAGCCGCTCCTCCTCTGCGCCATGCAGAGGACGACGAAGCCACTCCAATGGCCAGCCCGCTAGGACCCAGATGGGGCCGGGAGGGCCCAGATCTGGTCCGGGGGCGCGCCGCCGGCCACCGCACCTCACCACGCCGCCCTGCCGCCAAGGGCAGCGCCGCCGCCTCGCCCACCGCCGGCGTCCGCCGCCCAGCCGAGCAGCACCGCCGCCGTCACCAGCCCCGGGAAGGGGACGAGCGCGCGGGGACAAAAGGGCCCGCCGCCACCGGCACCACCTGGGCCAGCGCCGAGGGCATCCGCCGCCGGCGGCGGGGGAGATCCAACGCGGGGCAAGAAGAAGGGGATGGGGCGCGCCGCCCCGGCCACCTCCCGGGGAGGCGGAGGAGGGGCGGGAACGGGAGGGGGAGGGGGAAAAGGGGGGCGGGAAGGGCCGGGGCGTGCGCGTCGGCGGCCGGCGGCGGCGGGAGGGGGCTAGGGCGCCGCCGGCAGCGGCGGAAACCCTCGCTGGAGGGAGCGGGACGGGGGCCTAGCGGGAGGGAGCAGAATTATACTCAGTCCGAGCTAGACGCATGGATTGGGTTCCGTAAAGAAGGGTACATTTGTGCCTGTGAAGTCGCCTCCCGCAGCCGCGAATGTGCTGTGCAGCCGGATTGGAAGATTGCGAAGGAGAAGATGTTCATCAAAGTCCCGGAGCGGCGACCGGCAGCAACAAGGGTCACTCTCGCGTGCATGGGCAACAGCAACTTTTTGCCGTGTCGATTGTATGCAGCGCGAGGGAGTGGAGTCTACATGCATATTCGATTGTTGCATGCTCCATATGAGCACGTCTGGCCTTAAGTATGATCACAGGGGAGAGCTGCAAACCACGCGCCACTGCTCTAACTCTTGTGTAGTGTCTAAGCATATCCTGTCCTTTTCTCCTGCAGTGTTCTGGATGTAAGAGGTGTTTTGCTTGTTTTATGCAAGCCCTGCTGTGTAATCTTGATGTAAGCTGCTGTGAATGTGATATGTGGCACTACGAAGAGTAATAAAAAGAAGTTGGTTCCCTTTTGCAATTATCTTGAACCTGAGCCCCGAGATGCTCACATGTTTCAAGAAGTAGAAGCGCTGTACTTTTGCTGCTTGCGATATCATGATTGACAGGGATTAGAAAAGGTGGTGCAACTAAAGTAGTGTTTATTCATTTTTTCCCTCCAAAGATTAGATAATCTTTTTTACATAAGCCACAAATAATTTCTTTTTAGTGGATTTTTTATTTACATTATTACATGAAAAAAACAAGTAACATAATTTTTGAAACGTTAAAAGAAGTAAATTTTCTATGAGCTAACACAAGTAAAACGGGCCCAAGTAAAACATGTGGCATGTGCTACCTCTTTGCATTTTGCCGCATTTTTATTTACATTGTTCCATGAACAAAAATTTGGCCAAAGTAAAAACAAGTCCAGAAGTATATGTTTGTTAGAGGTTTATTTGCCCAAGCAACATTTTATTTAGTCAAACCATTTTTCGTTAAACATGGGTGCCTCTATGCTATAAAAATGGGCTGGTGCCACCACGCGGGTGGGCTGGTTTCTCTTTGGGTCTGGTTATTTCCTCACGGCCCAACATCTATTCGGCAGCCCAGATTTTTTTTACTAGAAACTGAATTTGGGTGTGCACTCTGTTAACTGAAGAATAAAAACAGGGGCATGAACACTGAATAATTTTCCAAATTGCTGCTTCGACTCAGTTGCATCAACTTGGCATGGCGCACAGATCACGTCCTCTACCCTGACAGACCTAAATGCCCATTCTAATGACGGATGAACAACAAGTACAAGAAAAACAGAGCAATGATACAATAATAGAACCACCTGCCATGATATTTGTTTGCTTCTGCAAATCGATCATCTGCATTAGATGTTTGTTGATCTTCTTCAGTTCCTCGTTCAGTTCGGACTGCGCCTGCAGTTCAGCATCACACGCATACCTCAGCATGGACAGGACTCTGCCCACCCCTCGCCCATCCGAGCTCCCCAAATTCTCCACAGAAATTGGCAGCACCCCGCCCAAATTGAGCTCACAGGTTGCGACCCCGCTCGAATCAATGTAGCCCTCAAACTGAATCCTCTCAATATATATAATCACCCATTCACTCAAAATTTGTACATTTCTTCTGGATTTGAAAACAACAACATGAACCTTAAATCTCAAATTCGTTGTGAAAAAAATAAATCTGGAGAAATCAGAGCAAACAACAGCGAAAGAATGGGCTAAGAACTGAGATCTAACCTTGTCAATCCTTCCTGCCATTGTTTTGCTCAAGCATTTCACAAATTCGCGCCCAAGATTGCCATTCTCATACGTCTTACTGACCCACCGTATAAGAAGCTATGTGCGTGGGCACTCAGGGAACCTTGTGAGCGGCACTGGACCATGATATCGTCATTTTGAGTGCGTGGCGGAGGAGCTAGACACCTGCGCTATGTCGCTAGAGAAGAGAAAGATCGGGGAAAGGGGAAGCAATGGGCGGTGGCGGGCGGACGGGCACGGGCGGTCGTCTCTTCTAGCTACGGAGAGGTGGGTCCCGCTCTTACGTGGACAAGTGGTGGGTCCAGCGCATACGTGGATAAGTGGTGGTTCCAACCCCTAACAGCTAACAAGGGCATCAGTTGAGTTTAAGGGTCGTGTTGTGCCTGGGCTATTTAAGGGCTCAAATGTGTCACACCAGAGCCATTCGCTCGAACAACGTCGCACCCCTTCCAATTCACATGAAGTGTGTTGCACATGAGCTATAAGCCCATGGGTAATATATGTGAACATGTCTAATTGTTGGGCTAAAAAAGTTTCGGTTGATCTATATGCTACTTCAATCCTATGGTGGGATTTTATTAATGCTATTGTAGCTTGGAAATTGTTACTTAAGTCTCGTGATGCTACCATCCAGTTCTGCATTTGGCCAATACGTGCCTGTGGTAGTACAATCTCCTTGAATGTCAGGTTTTGTTGTTCCCCTACGACCAACCCTATGGGTAACTTTATTGCTACAAGCAATTTCTACATCAAAGATTAGTCTCTCACCCATATGCCAACAAATCATGATATCCTCTTTACTTGTTATATATGCAAAAACTGGGGTTTAAGTGCACGACATTTGAATTATATACTAGATTGCAATTATATATCCATACATTCTTTACTTGATATATCAAAGGTTCAATGTTCTTTTAGTGATGCAGACGGGTCCGCATCCGTCCATGAAGAGAAAAGTACAGAAGGACGACTATTAAAGCATCAACAAGTTAGTATATTCCTGGCTTTATGGACGGATGTGATGTTGTGGACGCGTCTGCTTGCATCAAGGTTTTCTAACGAATTATTTTTTGTACAAAAGCTAGATATCAAGCTTTCAACATTGTCCAGTTTCATGCATACATTCAGGTTTGATTTTCTTACAGAATAATTTTATTACAAGTTAGATTTCAGGCTTTCAACATTGTTCAGCTTCATGCATAAATTCAGGTTTGATTTCCTTATGGAATGATTTTCTTGTATGTTTGATTTCAAGCTTTAAAAATTGCTTTTAAGCACAAATTGATGTACTAGATCAAAATTGAGTGCAAGAAGGCCTTTGATGTTGTGACTAACAATCGGCCTATTGCATTGCTCGTGAGGTGTAACAACTATGACATCGTGCTATTTATATTACCTTATGTTTCATTTTCTGAAATAGCAAATATAATCTTCATATTGTTTATGCCTATTTATTTTTAGAAATACCTACCATTTTATTGTCAAAATATACAGACGCAGCAACGCGCGTCATCAATGGTCTAGTTTATATATCATAAGAATCATAATACAAGTCACGTACAAACCGACCCGAGAAAACTGAAAAGACAGCAGAATGCTAGCCTTTGCACAAAGAAACATCAGCCAAGAAGTAAAATTACAAACAAGACCGAAGACTCTTCTGAGCTTGACACCGACACCCATCACCTACATCTGGCACCACCACATCAGCGACCATACAAAAAAATGACGGATCACCTTCATCCAGAGCTAGACGCTGCTCCATCGCTGACATGCAGCTTTGCGGACCTCCAAGGTGGCTCGCCAAAGGCGAAACCATTAACATTGAATGAATCAGACCGGGACAACGCCCCGGACACCATACCTGCCATCCATGAACCACGAACCCAGCACCCCCACATGACTAAGACGTCGGAGGAGGAAACCTTATTAGTTATCCATGAAAGACAAACCCAACACACGATCCACCATCTTCTAGATGCTGTCGACGCAGACCACAATCTACATCCGTTCCTGTACTACCTCCCATGGTTCGCGCCAGCGTTGGAGCAAACACCATCACAACAGTGGAGCCCGATGACACATGTCTACCATGAGGATGCCGCCGCCGCACCATCCTTGCTTGAAGAAGCTGATTTTGAAATCCATCTTGAACCATATGATCGATCGCTCGTCATAGTAGGACCTAAAGAAACTTTATTCAGCGCCGCTATCGCTGTCGCCGAAGCAAAGACGATGAACGACCTAAAAATCCTAAACTACGAGAGCCTAAAAACGATCCACACACGTGGATCCAACGACCCCCATACCACTGACGACCGATGTCATCGGCGGAGGCGAGTCCCTGGCGGCGAAGGCGAGATAGCCTTTTCTTTCTTCTAGACAAAACAAATAAAAGAGCAGTTGACCATGCATGGAAGAATTGTACGTGTAGCCACAGGATCAACACACTAAAACAGCAACCGTCGGCTATGAAGAGAAGCATAGATTGGAACAATCTAACCTGTATACACATAAAAGTAGACAAACGGAGATTGGATCAACGGAAAGACCAACACCGACCGAATCCCCATAAGATCCGTCGGAGACACACCTCCACACGCCCTCCAACGAAACTAGACGCACCGCCATCACAGGGACTAGAAGAGGAGGACCTTATTCTATATTTAGGGAGCCGACGCCACCTCGCTTTCCTGAGCAGGACACAAGCCCTAATCAACCCTGAAAATGAACCTAAAAAAAGAGGAGGGGCACCAAGGGCCAAGGTGCACTGCGCCTCCATGGCCCTAAGGTTACGAGAGACGAGCCGGACCAATAGCAGTGCCGACAGGAGGTGAAGAAACCCTAATCCTCTAGAAAGTTCGTGAGAGGAGGGCGAAGGGTTACATGTTCAGGCTGATTCATTCTTGATATTGAAGCTTATCCCAAGGTTAAGTAAGCTATCCATCCCTCTAGCTTTTACATCAACTTGCACTAGAGCTTTTTGGATACAAGTAACCTTTGCCTTAGCTGTTCCGAAATAGGTCGAGTTTGCTTCTCATATATCAAGATATTTGTTATGCCGCATACTTTATAGATCTCTGTTGAGATATATGAGGATACACAAAGACATATCCACTGTATCTGTAAGTGCTATAAATTATCTGAGAAGACATCGATTTGTTCTTTAATGTTTGCACACATGTAAGTAGATTGGGTTAAATATGTTTGTATGGCAAGACCTATTGAAAGTATGTATATTTCACAAAAAAATACAGTTAAAATTACCATAATTTATTATTTATGATTGTGACTGACAAAAATTAGTTATACTCAAGAATTAAAATTTTGTATAAATAAATATATTTATTTCAGGACAATTTTTTTTAAGATTGGCCTTAAAATAGCACAAAACTATTTAAAAAATTATTAATATACACATCCAAGATTGGCATCAGAATAGTCAACAAGCTGATCCTCGCTGAAAAGGAGTCGTTTGTGTATATGATGAAGTTTCTTGAGCTAAAATTATCCCCAAGCGACTTCCCTTTGACATGCAACCCAGACAATTTACTATACGAGCCACCTACAGCGACCTTGGTAGTTATCTTAGACAATTTTGACTCAGTGGTGAAGCCTGGAAGTAATGTGTTCTGGTGTAGCTTAAATCGAAGGGCATGTCGGCGTTCTGGGAACGGGGGTCCCCAGACTTGTCTGCCTGCGGCCTGCGGCGTGGCTCAAAGGGGGCCCAGCACGGCCCATCTTCATCAGCACAAGCTCAAGACCCTCGCGAGGGGCCAAGCCTCGCGGGGCGGACGACAAGGAGCTTCCTCAGGCACGGCCTCGTCAGGCTGGCTCACGAGGAGGCGGAGAGTTCAAGGCGGGGTACCTCGCGAGGTGCCCATGATGCAAGCCATGACGACCAAGGGCACCAGCCAGGCGCCAGCCCGCGCAGTGTCCTTCTTTCCTCTTTGGTGCAAGGGGAGCAAGCGCAGGCGAGAGCATCAAGCAAAGGCATCCATTTCGGTGCAACAAGACCAAGACCAGTCCAACGGCAGGATGGAGGTCATCGTGGAGCCCAAGCCGGCGTCACCACCAGAGCCTTTGACAGGCGAGGACCAACTTTAGTCAGGATAAGTGTACTAGATGTTCCCCTTCAAATTGGCCAATTGTTGGCGCCCTTCCCGCTCAATATTTGGGAAGAGGCCCAGGGCCTTCGCCTATAAATAGGACTAGCCACCCACAGGGTAGAGGGACCGATCCATCCGGCCGGCAAAGAGAGAGAGACCGCAAGGACAGACCCTCGCGAGGCTGTTCTTCCTTGTATTGTTCATAATCAGCCTAAGAGGCAATCCACCACACCATACACTGGAGTAGGGTATTACACCACAATGGTGGCCTGAACTAGTATAAATCCTGTGTTTCTTGTGTTGTTCTTCTCGTAGTTTAGATCCGAGCGATTCGGCGAGGAACAGGTAGGTAGAAGGCGAAACCTCCGCGCGCACCCCAGTATTCGAACCTCAAGGGTCTGCCGAAACCCTGAATCCGACATTTGGCGCGCCAGGTAGGGGTGCGCTGGAGTTCGCCTTCCGTCGCCCTGCTCTTCTCCGATCGTCGCGCCCATGGCTGACGCTCGTCGGGCTGCTCGCGCCGCTCGAGTCGCCCGGACGGCTCCCGTCGGCGCGCGCCCTCGTCGCTCCCCGTCGTCCGCCGTCAACACCGCCACCGGCCCGGCGGGGAACGAGCAACGAGTATCGCCCCTGCATCCCTCCGTGGCCTCTTGGGAAGAGTCGCGCAACCTCTTCCTCGCCCGCCGCGCCGCTCCGGCCTCCCCGGTCGTCGCTGCCCTCCTAGGCGGCTCGCAGGCGCCGCCCTCTATTCACCATGTCAAGCCGTTCATCCGCCAGGTCGGTGCCACCTCCGCGCGGCAGGGGGCTTCCCGGGACCGGCCGAAGCCCCAGGCCAGGCTAGCCTTCAGTTCGGAAGACCACCCCTCCAACTCGGCCTGCTCGGGTGCGATCCCGACGTTGTGCACCCCCACAACCTGCCAGGTGGCTGTCACCAGGACCCTCATCGATGAAGGCACGGGCCTCAATGTGCTTTCAGTCGAAACTTTCGACCTCCTCCGCATAGCCCGGGAGCGGTTGCGGCCGAGCCAACCCTTCGTGGGCATCGGGGGCGGGACATCCAGCTCCTTGGGATAGATCCGGCTCCCAGTGACCTTCGGCACCTACGAAAATTTTCGCACGGAGCTGGTCGATTTCGACATCGCCCTCATCGGACTCCCCTACAATGCCATCCTCGGCTACCCAGCGCTGGCCCAATTCATGGCCGCGACTCACCCGGCATACAACCTCATGAAGATGCCTGGGAGCAGCGGAGTCCTCACCGTGCCTGGGGACACCGGGGACGCGCTGCGAGCGCTCCAGCTCGCCTTCAAGACGGCGGCATCAGTGCAGCCCGCCAATGCGGGGGCCCCAGAGCCCAAGGGGGCTGCGCCAGCCAAGAAGAAACAATTGTTCACCCAAGACAAGGCGGAGTTACCCGTCGATGAGGACAGGTCCACCAGCGCCACTTTCACCATAGGCGCCCACCTCGGGCCCGAGCAGGAGGAAGCCCTGGTCAAGTTCTTGCGTGCAAACAAGAAGGTGTTCGCTTGGGAGCCCGATCAGTTGGCAGGGATCCCACGGGGCGTGATCGAGCACCACCTCAACGTGTGCCCCAACTTGCGCCCCGTAAAGCAGAAAGCAAGGCGGCAGTCCACTCAAAAGCAGGCCTTCATCGTCCAGGAGACCCGCAAGCTAGAAGCCGCGGGGGTCATTCGCGAGGTTCGATATCCAGATTGGTTGGCCAACCCTGTGTTGGGGAACGTAGCAGAAATTCAAAATTTTCCTACGTGTCACCAAGATCTATCTATGGAGAGACCAGCAACGAGTAGAAAGAAAGTGCATCTACATACCCTTGTAGATCGCTAAGCGGAAGCGTTCAAGTGAACGGGGTTGATGAAGTCATACTCGTCGTATTCAAATCACCGATGATCAAGTGCCGAACGCACGGCACCTCCGCGTTCAACACACGTGCAGCCCGGTGACGTATCCCACGCCTTGATCCAGCAAGGAGAGAGGGAGAGGTTGAGGAAGACTCCATCCAGCAGCAGCACAACGGCGTGGTGGTGGTGGAGGAGCGTGGCAATCCTGCAGGGCTTCGCCAAGCACCACGGGAGAGGAGGACGACTTGGGAGAGGGGGAGGGCTGCGCCAGAACTTCGTCTGTAGCTCACATGCGTCTCCCCACTATATATAGGCGTGGAGGGGCTGGTTTCTTGCCCTCCAAGTCCATTGGGGCGTTGGCCAAGGTGGGAGGAAAGAAATCCCATTATTTCCTTCCCCACCGATTGTTATCCCCCCTTTTTAGGGATCTTGATCTTATCCCTTCGGGATATGATCTTATTCCTTCTAAGGGGGGATCTTGGTGCGCCTTGACCAGGGGTGTGGGGCCTTGCCCCCACTACCCACGTTCATGTGGGTCCCCCCGTGCAGGTGGGCCCCACTCCAGAACCTTCTAGAACCTTCCCGGTACAATACCGAAAAATCCCGAACATTTTCCGGTGGCCAAAATAGGACTTCCCATATATAAATCTTTACCTCCGGACCATTTCGGAACTCCTCGTGACGTCCGGGATCTCATCCGGGACTCCGAACAACATTCGGTAACCACATACAAACTTCCTTTATAACCCTAGCGCCATCGAACCTTAAGTGTGTAGACCCTACGGGTTCGGGAGACATGCAGACATGACCGAGACGTTCTCCGGTCAATAACCAACAGCGGGATCTGGATACCCATGATGGCTCCCACATGTTCCACGATGATCTCATCCGATGAACCACGATGTCAAGGACTTAATCAATCCCGTATTCAATTCCCTTTGTCTATCGGTATGTTACTTGCCCGAGATTCGATCGTCGGTATCCAATATCTTGTTCAATCTCGTTACCGGCAAGTCACTTTACTTGTTCCGTAACACATCATCCCGTGATCAACTCCTTGGTCACATTGTGCATATGATGATGTCCTACCGAGTGGGCCCAGAGATACCTCTCCGTTTACACGGAGTGACAAATCCCAGTCTCGATCCGCATAAAACAATAGATACTTTTGGAGATACCTGTAGTGCACCTTTATAGTCACCCAGTTACGTTGTGACATTTGATACACCCAAAGCACTCCTACGGTATCCAGGAGTTACACGCTCTCATGGTCGAAGGAAGAGATACTTGACATTGGCAAAGCTCTAGCAAATGAACTACACGATCTTTTGTGCTAGTCTTAGGATTGGGTCTTGTCCATCACATCATTCTCCTAATGATGTGATCCCGTTATCAACGACATCCAATGTCCATAGCCAGGAAACCATGACTATCTGTTGATCACAACGAGCTAGTCAACTAGAGGCTCACTAGGGACATATTGTGGTCTATGTATTCACACGTGTATTACGATTTCCGGATAATACAGTTATAGCATGAATAAAAGACAATTATCATGAACGAGGAAATATAATAATAATACTTTTATTATTGCCTCTAGGGCATATTTCCAACAGTCTCCCACTTGCACTAGAGTCAATAATCTAGTTCACATCGCCATGTGATTAACACTCACAGGTCACATCGCCATGTGACTAACACCCAAGAGTTTACTAGAATCAGTAGTCTAGTTCACATCACTATGTGATTAATACTCAATGAGTTTTAGGTTTGATCATGTTGCTTGTGAGAGAGGTTTTAGTCAACGGGTCCGAACCTTTCAGATCCGTGTGTGTTTTACAAATCTCTATGTCATCTCCTAGATGTAGCTACCACGCTCTATTTGGAGCTAATCCAAATAACTGTTCTACTTGGAGCTATTCTAAATTGTTGCTCCATTATATGTATCCGGTATCTCTACTCAGAGCTATCCGGATAGGTGTCAAGCTTGCATCGACGTAACCCTTTACGACGAACTCTTTTACCACCTCCATAATCGAGAAAAATTCCTTAGTCCACTAATTTCTAAGGATAACTTTGACCGCTGTCCTGTGATCCATTCTTGGATCACTCTTGTACCCCTTGACTGACTCATGGCAAGGCACACTTCAGGTGCGGTACTCAGCATGGCATACTGTAGAGCCTACGTCTAAAGTATAGGGGACGACCTTCGTCCTTTCTCTCTTTTCTGCCGTGGTCGAGCTTTAAGTCCTAACTTCGTACCTTACAACTCAGGCAAGAACTCCTTCTTTGACTGGTCCATCTTGAACACCTTCAAGATCATGTCAAGGTATGTGCTCATTTGAAAGTATTATTAAGCATTTTGATCTATCCTTATAGATCTTGATGCTCAATGTTCAAGTAACTTAATCCAGGCTTTCCATTGAAAAACACTTTCAAAATAACCCTATATGCTTTCCAGAAATTCTACGTCATTTCTGATCAACAATATGTCAACAACATATACTCATCAGAAATTCTATAGTGCTCCCACTCACTTCTTTGGAAATACAAGTTTCTCGTAAACTTTGTACAAACCCAAAATCTTTGATCATCATCAAAGCACACATTCCAACTCTGAGATGCTCACTCCAGTCCTTAGAAGGATTGCTGGAGCTTTGCATACTTATTAGCATCTTTTGGGATTGACAAAACCTTCCGGTTGTATCACATACATAACGTCGAGGAAACAATGTTTTGACATCCTATCTGCAAAATTTCATCAATCATGCAGTAACTGCTAATCCAATTCCAACAGACTCTTAGCATCGCTACGAGTGAGAAAACCTCACCGTAATCAACTCCTTGAACTTGTCGGAAAATATCTTAACGACAAGTCGAGCTTTCTTAATGGTAATTCTTACCATCATTGTCTGTCTTCCTTTTAAAATCCATCCGTACCCAATGGCCTTACGACCATCAAGTATTTCTTCCAAAGTCATGGATCCGTTCTCGGATTTTATGGCCTCGAGCTATTTATCAGAATCCGGGCCCACCATTGCTTCTCCATAGCTCGTAGGTTCATTGTTGTCCAGCAACATGACTTCCAAGACAGGATTACGTACCACTCTGATGTAGTACGTATCCTTATCATCCCACGAGGTTTGGTAGTGACTTGATCCAAAGTTTCATGATCAACATCACAAGCTTCCACTTTAATTGGTGTAGGTGCCACAGGAACAACTTCCTGTGCCCTGCCACACACTAGTTGAAGAGACGGTTCAATAACCTCATCAAGTTTCCACCATCCTCTCACTCAATTCTTTCGAGAGAAACTTTTCCTCGAGAAAGGACCCGATTCAAGAAACAATCCATATTGCTTTCGGATCTGAATTAGGAGGTATACCCAACTGTTTTGGGTTTCCTATGAAGATGCATTTTATCCGCTTTGGGTTCGAGCTTATCAACCTGAAACTTTTTCATATAAGCGTCGCAGCCCCAAACTTTTAAGAAACGACAACTTAGGTTTCTCTAAACCATAATTCATACGGTGTCATCTCAACGGAATTATGTGGTGCCCTATTTAAAGTGAATGTGGTTGTCTCTAATGCCTAACCCATGGACAATAGTGGTAATTCGATAAGAGACATCATGGTACGCACCATATCCAATAGGGTGCAACTATGATGTTCGGACACACCATCACACTATGGTGTTCCAGGCGGTATTAATTGCGAAACAATTTCCACAATGTCTTAATTGTGTGCCAAAACTCGTAACTCAGATATTCATCTCTATGATCATATCATAGACATTTTATCCTCTTGTCACAATGATCTTCTACTTCACTCTGAAATTACTTGAACCATTCAATAATTCAGACTTGTGTTTCATCAAGTTAATATTCTCAACATCTACTCGAATCATCTGTGAAGTAAGATCATAACGATATTCACTGCATGCCTCAGCACTCATTGGATTGGACACATCAAAATGTGTTACTTCCAACAAGTTGCTATCTTGTTCCATCTTACTGAAAACGAGGCTTATCAGTCATCTTGCCCATGTGGTATGATTTGCATATCTCAAGTGATTCAAAATCAAGTGAGTCCAAACGGTCCATTTGCATGGAGTTTCTTCATGCATATACACCAATAGACATGGTTCGCATGTCTCAAACTTTTCAAAAACGAGTGAGTCCAAAGATCCATCAACATGGAGCTTCTTCATGCGTTTTATACCATTATGACTTACATGGCAGTGCCACAAGTAAGTGTTACTATCATTACTATCTTATATCTTTTGGCATGAAAATGTGTATCACTACGATCGAGATTCAATAAACCATTCATTTTAGGTGCAAGACCATTGAAGGTATTATTCAAATAAATAGAGTAACCATTATTCTCTTTAAATGAATAACCGTATTGCGATAGACATAATCCAATCATGTCTATGCTCAACGCAAACACCAAATCTCGATGGTAGAGGGAGCATGCGATGCTTGATCATATCAACATTGGAAACACTTCCAACACATATCGTCAGCTCACCTTTAGCTAGTCTCCGTTTATGCCGTAGCTTTTATTTCGAGTTACTAACACTTAGCAACCGAACCGGTATCTTATACCCTGGTGCTACTAGGAGTACTAGTAAAGTACACATTAACATAATGTATATCCAATATACTTCTATCGACCTTGCCAGCCTTCTCATCTACCAAGTATCTAGGGTAATTCTGCTCTAGTGACTGTTCCCCTTATTACAGAAGCACTTAGTCTCGGGTTTGGGTTCAACCTTG
Organism: Triticum aestivum; assembly: GCF_018294505.1. Lineage (NCBI taxonomy): Eukaryota > Viridiplantae > Streptophyta > Magnoliopsida > Poales > Poaceae > Triticum > Triticum aestivum. Next base: position 68,905,873 of record NC_057798.1, read on the forward strand.
GGTTTCTTCACTGGAGCAGCAGCTGATTTGCCGTTTCATGAAGTATCCCTTCTTGCCCTTGCCCTTCTTGAAACTAGTGGTTTCACCAACCATCAACAATTGATGCTCCTTCTTGATTTCTACTTTCGCGGTGTCAAACATCGTGAATACCTCAAGGATTATCTTATTTATCCCTGATATGTTATAGTTCATCACGAAGCTCTAGCAGCTCGGCGGCAATGACTTTGGAGAAACATCACTATCTCATTTGGAAGATCAACTCCCACTCAATTCAAGTGATTGTTGCACTCAGACAATCTGAGCACAAGCTCAACGATTGAGATTTTCTCCCTTAGTTTGCAGGCTAAGAGAATCGTCGGAGGTCTTATACCTCTTGACGTGAGCACGAGCCTGAAATCCCAATTTCAGCCCTCGAAACATCTCATATGTTCCGCGATGTTTCGAAAACGTCTTTGGTGCCTCTACTTAAACCATTTAACTGAACTATCACGTAGTTATCAAAACGTGTATGTTCGATGTTCGAAACATCCACAAACGACGTTTGGGGTTCAGCACACTGAGCAGTGCATTAAGGACATAAGCTTTCTACTGTTCGCATAATCGCTACTATCAACTTTCAACTATATTTTCTCTAGGAACATATCTAAAACAGTAGAACTAAAGCGCGAGCTACGACCTAATTTGCAAAAGGTCTTTTGACTATGTTCAGGATAATTAAGTTCATCTTATGAACTCCCACTCAGATAGACATCCCTCTGGTCATCTAAGTGATTACATGATCCGAGTCAACTAGGCCGTGTCCGATCATCACGTGAGACGGACTAGTCATCATCGGTGAACATCTTCATGTTGATCGTATCTACTATACGACTCATGCTCGACCTTTCGGTCTCCGTGTTCCGAGGCCATGTCTGTACATGCTAGGCTCGTCAAGTTAACCCTAAGTGTTTTCGCTGTGTAAAACTGTCTTACACCCGTTGTATGTGAACGTAAGAATCCATCACACCCGATCATCACGTGGTGCTTAGAAGCGACGAACTGTAGCAACGGTGCACAGTTAGGGGAGAACACTTCTTGAAATTGTTGTAAGGGATCATCTTATTTACTACCGTCGTTCTAAGCAAACAAGATGCATAAACATGATAAACATCACATGCAATCAAATAGAGTAGTGACATGATATGGCCAATATCATATAGCTCCTTTGATCTTCATCTTCGGGGCTCCATGATCGTCTTGTCACCGGCATGACACCATGATCTCCATCATCATGATCTCCATCATCGTGTCTTCATGAAGTTGTCACGCCAACGACTACTTCTACTTCTATGACTAACGCGTTTAGCAATAAAGTAAAGTAGTTTACATGGCGTTCTTCAATGACACGCAGGTCATACAATAAATAAAGACAACTCCTATGGCTCCTGCCGGTTGTCATACTCATCGACATGCAAGTCGTGAATCCTATTACAAGAACATGATCAATCTCATACATCACATATATCATTCATCACATCCTTTTGGCCATATCACATCACATAGCATACCCTGCAAAAACAAGTTAGACGTCCTCTAATTGTTGTTTGCATGTTTTACGTGGCTGCTATGGGTTTCTAGCAAGAACGTTTCTTACCTACGCAAAACCACAATGTGATATGCCAATTGCTATTTACCCTTCATAAGGACCCTTTTCATCGAATCCGTTCCGACTAAAGTGGGAGAGACTGGCACCCGCTAGCCACCTTATGCACCAAGTGCATGTCAATCGGTGGAACCTGTCTCACGTAAGAGTACGTGTAAGGTCGGTCCGGGCCGCTTCATCCCACAATACCGTCGAAACAAGATTGGACTAGTAACGGTAAGCATATTGAACAACATCAACGCCCACAACTACTTTGTGTTCTACTCGTGCAAAGAATCTACGCAATAGACCTAGCTCATGATGCCACTGTTGGGGAACGTAGTAGAAATTCAAAATTTTCCTACGTGTCATCAAGATCTATCTATGGAGAGACCAGCAACGAGTAGAAAGAAAGTGCATCTACATACCCTTGTAGATCGTTAAGCGGAAGGTTCAAGTGAACGGGGTTGATGAAGTCGTACTCGTCGTGATTCAAATCACCGATGATCAAGTGCCGAACGCACGGCACCTCCGCGTTCAACACACGTACATCCCGGTGACGTATCCCACGCCTTGATCCAGCAAGGAGAGAGGTAAAGGTTGAGGAAGACTCCATCCAGCAGCAGCACAACGGCGTGGTGGTGGTGGAGGAGCGTGGCAATCCTGCAGGGCTTCGCCAAGCACCACGGGAGAGGAGGACGACTTGGGAGAGGGGGAGGGCTGCGCCAGAACTTCGTCTGTAGCTCCCATGCGTCTCCCCACTATATATAGGCGTGGAGGGGCTGGTTTCTTGCCCTCCAAGTCCATTGGGGCGTTGGCCAAGGTGGGAGGAAAGAAATCCCATTATTTCCTTCCCCACCGATTGTTATCCCCCCTTTTTAGGGATCTTGATCTTATCCCTTCGGGATATGATCTTATTCCTTCTAAGGGGGGATCTTGGTGCGCCTTGACCAGGGGTGTGGGGCCTTGCCCCCACTACCCACGTTCATGTGGGTCCCCCCATGCAGGTGGGCCCCACTCCGGAACCTTCTAGAACCTTCCCGGTACAATACCGAAAAATCCCGAACATTTTCCGGTGGCCAAAATAGGACTTCCCATATATAAATCTTTACCTCCGGACCATTCCGGAACTCCTCGTGACATCCGGGATCTCATCCGGGACTCCGAACAACATTCGGTAACCACATACAAACTTCCTTTATAACCCTAGCGCCATCGAACCTTAAGTGTGTAGACCCTACGGGTTCGGGAGACATGCAGACATGACCGGGACGTTCTCCGGTCAATAACCAACAGCGGGATCTGGATACCCATGATGGCTCCCACATGTTCCACGATGATCTCATCCGATGAACCACGATGTCAAGGACTTAATCAATCCCGTATTCAATTCCCTTTGTCTATCGGTATGTTACTTGCCCGAGATTCGATCGTCGGTATCCAATACCTTGTTCAATCTCGTTACCGGCAAGTCACTTTACTCGTTCCGTAACACATCATCCCGTGATCAACTCCTTTGTCACATTGCGCATATGATGATGTCCTACCGAGTGGGCCCAGAGATACCTCTCCGTTTACACGGAGTGACAAATCCCAGTCTCGATCCGCATAAAACAATAGATACTTTCGGAGATACCTGTAGTGCACCTTTATAGTCACCCAGTTACGTTGTGACGTTTGATACACCCAAAGCACTCCTACGGTATCCAGGAGTTACACGCTCTCATGGTCGAAGGAAGAGATACTTGACATTGGCAAAGCTCTAGCAAATGAACTACACGATCTTTTGTGCTAGTCTTAGGATTGGGTCTTGTCCATCACATCATTCCCCTAATGATGTGATCCCGTTATCAACGACATCCAATGTCCATAGCCAGGAAACCATGACTATCTGTTGATCACAACGAGCTAGTCAACTAGAGGCTCACTAGGGACATATTGTGGTCTATGTATTCACACGTGTATTACGATTTTCGGATAATACAGTTATAGCATGAATAAAAGACAATTATCATGAACAAGGAAATATAATAATAATACTTTTATTGTTGCCTCTAGGGCATATTTCCAACACCCTGTGGTGGTACCAAAGAATGGAGGGAAGGAACGCATGTGTGTTGACTTCACCAGCCTCAACAAAGCATGCCCGCAAGATCCTTTCTCGCTCCCACGCATCGATCAAATCATCGACTCCACCGCTGAGTGTGACCTGTTATGCTTCATGGAGGCCTTCTCCGGGTATCATCAGATCAAGATGGCGGTGGAAGACGTGGAGAAGACGGCCTTCCTGACCCCGTGTGGGGTATACTGCTATACATGCATGCCCTTCGGACTGCGCAATGCAGGAGCAACCTTTCAGCGGCTCATGCACATCACCTTGGGCCCGTAACTTGGGAAGAACGTGGAGGCGTACGTTGACGACATTGTGGTAAAGTCTCGCGAGGCCAAGACCCTGATACAAGACCTGGAGGAAACCTTTGCAAGCTTCAACACAGTGAGCCTGAGGCTCAACCCGGAGAAGTGTGTGTTTGGAGTCCCCTCGGGCAAGCTCTTGGGTTTCCTCGTATCCCACCGAGGCATCGAGCCAACCCAGAAAAGGTCAAGGTGGTCGAGGACATGAGCCCTCCAAAGACGCTCAGAGAGATGCAGAAGCTCACTAGGCGCGTGACTGCACTGGGGCGCTTCATCTCCAGGTTGGGGGAGCGGGCGCTGCCTTTCTTCCAGTTGATGAAGAAAAAGGGGCCCTTTGAATGGACTGAAGAGGCCGACAAGGCATTCCAAGACCTCAAGAGATACCTGACCAGCCCACCGGTGATGGTAGCCCCACGCCCACAAGAGCCCTTGGCACTCTACCTCGCCGCCACTCCCTACTCAGCCAGCGCGGCCCTGGTGGCGGTTAGGGAGGAGCGTCGGACCAAGGCTGCGGCAGCTGCCCGCGCCAAGGCAAAACAGGACCAAAAAGGGCTCGCAGAGATCACCACCACGATCGAGGAAGATCAGCCGCCGCAGGGGGAGGCACCAGGAGCGGGAAAGGCCCTTCCCCCAGGCAACCAGCTTCTGGAGGCTCCGCCGCCTCAGGAGGCACCACGGTTTCCGGAGGATGCCACCAGCACCGACGCCCCAAGCCTCGTCGAGCACCCGGTGTACTTCGTCAGCACGGTGTTGCGAGATGCGAGGGCACGGTACCCCATGCCTCAGAAACTTCTCCTCGCACTACTGGTGGCCTCGCGCAAGCTGCGGCACTACTTTTAGGGTCACCCTATCAAGGTCGTCTCCGCGTACCCCTTGGAAAGAGTGCTCCGGAGCCCTAACTCAGCCGGAAGGGTCGCCGAGTGGAACATTGAGCTACAAGCATTTCAGCTCGAATTCAGCACGACCCGAGTCATCAAGGGGGCTGCCTTGGCAGATTTCGTGGCGGAATGTACAGAGGCGCCGGGCCTAAAGGCTGGTGAGGATCGGTCCCTTTCCCCGAGAAGTGAGGCGCCTGACGGTTGGGTCATGTACTTCGACGGGCCTTCTCCAGGCACGGCGCGGTACTTATATCTCCTACCCAAGACAAGCTCTACTACGCCGTGCAGCTCTGTTTCCAACACGGAGAAAAGGTCTCCAACAATATAGCAGAATATGAAGGCCTGATAGCGGGCCTGAAGGCCGCGGCCGCCCTCGGAGTAAAGCTCATTACCATCAAAGGTGATCACAACTCCTCGTCAACTTCTCCAACAAAGTATACGAGCCAAGGGATGAGCACATGGAAGCCTACCTTGCGGAGGTCCGCAGGATGGAGAAGCAGTTATGGGGACTGGAGTTACAGCACGTGCCCCGCAGCACCAATCAGGAGGCCGACGACATTGCCAAACGAGCGTCCAGACGGCTGCCTCAGGAGCCTGGCGTCTTCGAGGAGCGGCTCTTCAAGCCCTCGGCCACGCCATCACTGTCAAGCGCGGTGCAGCCTCGGGAGGAGCTCCCCAGCCGCTAGCCTCGGGAGCCCTGATCTGCGGGCCAGCCTCGGGGGCGCGTTTGCTCTTGACAGTGGAGCCTCAGGAGGAATGCTGGGCCACGGAGCTCCGGAGCTATCTGACACAAGGGATCTTGCCAGAGAAAGAGGAGGAAGCGGAGCGCGTGGCACGGCAGGCCACAACATACTGCATCAAGGATGGGGAACTCTACCAGAGGCGACGGAATGATGTATCCTTACGCTGCATCTCCAGGGAGCAAGGGAAAGAGCTGCTGGCAGACATACACGGTGGAAACTGCGGGCACCACTCGTCATCGTGAACCCTTGTGGGCAAGGCATTCCGAAGCGGTTTCTATTGGCCTACCGCGCTTAATGACGTCGTCGAACTGGTAAAGGCCTGCGAAGCCTGTCAATTCCATGCAAAGCAGATCCATCAGCCGGCGGGGGGTCTGCAGACCATACCCCTCACGTGGCCATTCGCGGTCTGGGGGCTTGATATCCTGGGCCCGTTTCCCCGGGCGCTAGGGGGCTATCGCTACCTCTACGTCGCCGTGGACAAATTCACCAAGTGGGCCGAGGTGGAAGCTGTCCGTACCATCCCCGCGGGTTCAGCGGTCAAGTTCATCAAAGGCATCGTGAGCCGGTTTGGGGTACCGAACCGCATCATCACCGACAACGGTTCGCAGTTCACCAGCAACCTCTTCAAAACATACTGTGCTAACCTTGGAACGCAGATATGCTACGCTTCAGTGGCGCACCCCCGAAGCAACGGCCAGGCCGAGTGGGCCAATGCAGAGGTCCTGAGGGGCCTCAAGACTAGAACATTCAAGAAGAAGCTGGAAGCTTGCGGCAGAGGCTGGTACGACGAGCTCCAATCCGTGTTGTGGTCCATCCGCATGACCGCAACCAAGCCGACTGGAGAGACCCCTTTCTTCTTGGTCTATGGAGCCGAAGCGGTCCTCCCTCACGAGGTCAGACATCGATCCGCACGGGTCCTGGCGTTCGATGAAGCGCAGCAGGACGCCATGCGGGCAATGGACCTCGTGCTGGGGGAGGAGCGTCTCCGAGAAGCCGCGCTGTGAGCGGCAAGGTATCAACAAGCACTGCGATGATACCACTGCCGCAACATCCGCCCCAGGACTCTCGAGGTAGGGGACCTCGTGCTCAGGCGGGTTCTCTCCAGGGAGGGGCTTCATAAGCTCTCTCCCATGTGGGAGGGCCCGTTCAAGATTGTTCATGTTTCCAGGCCCGGCTCCACGCGCTGGAGACTCAGGAGGAGGTGCCAGTCCAGAATGCGTGGAACATCCAGCACCTCCGGAGGTTTTACCCCTGTAAAGGCCCTGAGCCTGTGAAGAAGGCGAATGCCTGTGAAGAACATCTTTTTGGAAAAGGCCATGAGCCTGTGAAGAAGGCGAATGCCTGTGAAGACCATCTTTTTGGAAAAGGCTCTGAGCCTGTGAAGAAGGCGAATGCCTGTGAAGACCATCTTTTTGGAAAAGGCCCGGAGCCTATGAAGAAGGAGAATGCCTGTGAAGACCATCTTTTTGGAAAAGGCCTGGAGCCTATGAAGAAGGCAAACGCCTGTGAAGCTATCGCATTTTGGGAAAGGCCCGGTGCCTGTGAAGAGGGCCAATGCCCGTGAAGATTGCTTCCCCGAAGAAAGGCCCGGAGCCTGTGAAGAAGACCAACGCCTGTGAAGCTCGCCGCCCGTGACACTCTCACGTAATAATGAGTTGGGGCTGTACACGCCCCGGAGTCTCAGGAGCGCCGGCCTCAGGCCTTGGGGCTCCCTCCCACGCCCAGTGGCAGCACTTAGCTCCGCGTTGGTGAGAAGACGTCGAAGACTAGACTAGGTGCCGGACGCGGCTTTTTCATTTGCTTTCTGCAGTTGGCTAGTTCGTTCTCATTTGAAGTTTTATTGAAACTGTCGCTGTCTTTTGTCCTTTGGCTCTTCGGTTTCTTCACCCTCCGGCCCCGATTTCTCTTGCGCGAGGTCTCACGAGGGGATGGCCCTGGCGCCCTCGCGAGTTTTTCGATCCTTTCGGTCAAGACCTCGCGACCCGGGTCCAGTACAGGAGCATCCCTCCAGTCCATGCCTCTCGAGCACCGCGACGCGAATACAGGACCTGGGTCGGTCGCCCCATGGCCAAGGCTGGGGATTACCTACGCGCAGGCGTTCAACACGAAGGAACAATACCAGAATAACGGAAACATTACAACGACTGACAACGAAAACACAAACACGCCCCCACGGGGCCCACACATAGTTGTATTTTTGTGCAGGAAAAAGGGAGAGGAAGGAACAAATCAGGGAAAGCTCGCCAGGCGCCGGGCCCGAGCTGCCTCCGGAGCTCAAACGGACTCCCTCTCGCGCTTCACCAGGGGGCGACGGCGGGCGGACTCGCTACCGCCCTCCAAGCGGGCATGACGGCGCGGAGGCAGACCGCGACCGCTGCTAGAAGAGTCGCTACCCGAAGAGCAACCAGAGAAGCTTGAGGAATCCTGGGCGCCACCGGCCGCGCGCTCGCTGCCCTCTCCATCCTCGCCGGGGCTGGGTCCTCGGCCGTGGCCGTCGTCTTCAGGGCAGCACCCAGCGCGGCCACCATATTCCCCAAACACCCTGACGTAGATGGTGGCATCGCCGTCGAACTTGAAGTGCGGGGTGCACCGGCGGCTTAGGCCTCGCGCGCGGGCAAACGTCTGCCAGCCATGGGTCAGGGCCAGGCTCCCGGACGCGAAGACCTCCAGCGAAGCCCACGAGGCCCGGCTACAGCAGCCGTCTGCCTGGAGCCAGAGGCCGCCCGGGGCGCCAGCCGGGAGCTCACTTAGGAGGAAGCAAGGGAGCTGAAGCCGGGCACTGGCCGGCTCCGCTGCCCACACAACAAACTCCGGCAGCACCTCCGCAGTTCGAGAGCACGGCCTCAGGGGCCGCACGGTCGAAACGCACCCCCCGGCCGCGGCCGGCCGCCCGGCGCCACGCGGGAAATCACCTCCGCTGACGCGGGGAACCGCCGTGGAGGCCACGGGGTGCTTGCGAGGGCGGCCGCGACCGCGCTTTGGCAGGGGAGAGACAGGCTCGTCTTGGCGAGCTTTTCCCTTCTCTGCGACCGAGAGCCTCCTTGGCGGGGCCATGAGGAATAAGGAGAAGCAAGAGGGGATGAACTGGAAGGGCACGCGGCGTGCCGTACTTAAAGCCAGAGGAGGCCAACCGTCGGCCTCCGCGACCACAGGTAATTATGACTCGTTTCGCGTGCAGGGACTTTTCGAATCCATGCAGTTGCCGAGGCGTCGTGGGGAAGTGGAGGCGCCCACGTCCAATCAACCCCCACGCGGCGCCCAAGGCCGCAGGCTATTAGGGCCCGCGACCCTTCGCACTTGCCCTTTCGCCTCTCTGCTCGGCCAAGCCCGGGCGCGCCTTGGGCCCGGGGGCTACTGTCGGTGTTCTGGGAACGGGGGTCCCCAGACTTGCCTGCTTGCGGCCTGCGGTGTGGCTCAAAGGGGGGCCCAGCACGGCCCATCTTCATCAGCACAAGCTCAAGACCCTCGCGAGGGGCCAAGCCTCGCGGGGCGAACGACAAGGAGCTTCCTCAGGCACGGCCTCGTCAGGCTGGCTCACGAGGAGGCGGAGAGTTCAAGGCGGGGTACCTCGCGAGTTGCCCATGACGCAAGCCATGACGACCAAGGGCACCAGCCGGGCGCAAGCCCGTGCAGTGTCCTTTCCTCTTTGGTGCAAGGGGAGCAACCGCAGACGAGAGCATCAAGCAAAGGCATCCATCTCGGTGCAACAAGACCAAGACCAGTCCAATGGCAGGATGGAGGTCATTATGGAGCCCAAGCCGGCGTCACCACCAGAGCCTTTGACAGGCAAGGACCAATTTTAGTCAGGATAAGTGTACTAGATGTTCCCCTTCAAATTGGCCAATTGTTGGCGCCCTTCCCGCTCAATATTTCGGAAGAGGCCCAGGGCCTTCGCCTATAAATATGACTAGCCACGCACAGGGTAGAGGGATCGATCCATCCGGCCGGCAAAGAGAGAGAGAGACCGCAAGGACAGACCCTCGCGAGGTTGTTCTTCCTTGTATTGTTCATCATCAGCCTAAGAGGCAATCCACCACACCATACACTGGAGTAGGGTATTACACCACAATGGTGGCCTGAACCAGTATAAATCCTATGTTTCTTGTGTTGTTCTTCTCGTAGTTTAGATCCTAGCGATTCGGCGAGGAACATGTAGGTAGAAGGCGAAACCTCCGCGCGCACCCCAGTATTCGAACCTCAAGGGTCTGCCGGAACCCTGAATCCGACAGGGCACGATCATAGATCGACTTAGACCACCCACTATCAGACTCACAGACCAAGAGAGAATGATACAGACCACTTGGGAGACTGGGGACTCTTGGTGGGTTGGGAGTTGGAAATTTCAGCATCTTTCTTCTTGATTGCGATATCCTGAGCTCTTCATCATTCTTGCTGGTTCTTTTGTTACTAGGCGAGCAGTTCTTGCTTGATATTTTGCTATCAGATAAGCAGTTCCTGAAATAAGGGAACAAATCATATCATTCAGTCACTAAATAAACATCATCACGCTAAAAGCTCCATCGATCACCCCGGGATGTCAGAACACTGATCGGTCAATCATCAGGATAAAACTACTGTAAAAAGCTGTCACAAAACATGGAACTAGAATCTAATTCTTCAGAACTGTAATTACAGTCATTAGACACTAAAAATAAAGCAGCCATTCGGCAGTGTAATTACTAGTTTCTTCAGAACTGCAATCATTACAATCTGAGGATAAATATTGCATGAAACTACAAGTTCTCCATAACTCCAAATACATACAAGAGCACTGCTACTGGTAGTCTTAAATTTGATTAACTAAAAATACACCCAGTAAAGGAGTGTGGCTTTGGTGGGATATGACTGTAAAAACATGATGCTATCCACTAAAAGTTTACTGCATCAAGATTTTTTCTTTACAAATTACTAAATTTGATGGGCTGCAAATACAATTAAAACGAACTATAAATTAGGGGGAAACGAACGCTAGTTTGTAATTCATGGATGACTCCAAGGACAAGTAAAAGAAAAAGAATGTATCTCCAGTTCACCATAAGTAGAATTTACATTCAAATCACAGTGTAACTCTAGTAGTTTAGAACAATAACTGCTAGTTCTAGAGAAATAAGGAACAAATCTTTGCGATGCAGCAGTGAACTGGAATTACAATCTGTAGAAAATAACTGCTAGTTCTAGAGATGAGCCACACAGCAGAGAAGATCCAAAACCAACTTTACTCCCTCCGATCCACACTTTGAGGTATGAAGGTTGGAGTTACAATACATATCCCAGTCATAAACACTTAAACAATTTTTGAGGTATAAATTAGTACCTTGACTTAATCGTTGCTAGGGGTGTCATATCAGGAGATGGGAGCAGGCTTTCGCTGCTATCTTTACATGGATTAGTTAATAACTTCCTCATGTTGAAGCAACTGTCAATCCAAGCAGTGGTAGTGACCGTCTTCCCATCTGCTTCCCAAAATATTATGGCCCCTGGTGGTACCTGACCCTACGTGGACAAGAAAGACAATAAATGATTAAAGTAGTAAGGCAAATATTTGGGGATTCAGCTCAGTTGAGTCTAGCCTAAAGCTTAATAATGACACAGTAGTACTAAGCTAAATGCGAGTTATTCTTCTTTAGTAAAAAGTATATTTTGTTTTATGTTTACTGAAAACTACTGTGTCAAGCTGAAAATTACTAACACATACTACTATTTTCCAAGTAATAACGGGAGACTAAAATAAAATGTAACAACTTGTGCATATTAACAGCTCATAAAAGAATGGGATCAATGTATCACCAAGTTGAAATGAGGGTCATTAACTGTGTAGACAGAATAATTGGTCATTACAGGAATTCTAAGCTGTGAAATGTGAAATTCTGAAATTCTAGCTGCAGTCAGGTGCTCCTTATGTTAAGAAATTTTAGTTCAAAGGCTATCCCAAGTATAGCATAAGTTCCCTCTCTTGGGCAGTATACATTGTTGCTACTGACTACAGCTGAATGCACAATAGAAAGGCAGGTAAGAAAAACTCACTTTCACATCGATGTGTGTGGCTTCATTGTAGTTGATTCCTGTCCCAACCTTGCCACCCAAGATTTCAATTCTTTGAGTATAATCGCCAAGTCCCTGCACAAACATAAATAGACACAAATGTGTTATTGCTCGTGGTGTTAAAATATGTAATTAGCTTAACATCTTGCTTCTTAATTCTCTTTCATATATGCATTCCCAGTCTAAAATGATTATTCTAATCCCTTCGTTTATCTTCCTCCTTTTCACAATAAAGGATTGTAATGCACAAACTGTTCGAGCTTTAGAAACTATAGACAGTTTACTCGTCATGTATCTAGATTTTTCATATAGTAGACAAAATTTTGAGCTGGTGTATAACCTGAAAGTAACTTGAATCCGTGTTGTTCCTAGTTATTCACCGGATCGAATGCAAAAGCCGTGTAACATTGTATTGGTACAAATCCGTAATCATTCGTAAAAAGCCATCTAGCATAGTACTTCTCAGTTCTCAATGACAGTTTAGCAGCAAATGTACGTCCCACTTTCAAACTACGGTGATGACCAATGTTCAAGGAACATTGTTATTTCAAACACACGTACTCGTGGTCTCTCTATATGAAAGCTAACCAAAAAGAGAACAGTGGCTTGAACCCTAGCAGCCCACCAGTTTCTTACTTGAATAGTTTATTATTCTCACAAAACACACATCAGCATTGATATGTTTCGTAACATGACAATATGAAGTATCAGAAGACGGTTTATGATCCATTGAAACATACTTTTAACCCACTATAAAGTGCGATTAATTGGCAATCATCACCCGGTAAATAGATACGATATGTAAATGTCACTCTGATTAGTACATCAGAAGAACGCATGTATAACCTCCCCGTTACTTTCGCACGCCCAACCAATGTCCTTGTCACCCTTCCAAGAACAGAATTAAGAGACTGGGTGGGAGATATCCAAATGCTCACTGCATCCTCGACGGAGTGGTCGACGAAGATGAAGAGCAAACCCAAGAAGGGCTTGCCCGCGTTGCGCTGGTCCTGGTTTGCTCCCGGGCGGGAGACCTCCCCGTCGTGCCCCTGCGTCCTGCTCTCTCCTCCTCTGGCGCTCGCTCGGTCTTCGGCGCACCCTCTCCGCCCGCATCTCCGAGTCTTGGTGGCTCCCAAGCGGCAACAGAGGAGGGGGGCAAGGGCTTGACGACGGGAGCGCTGAGCAGTGCGGCAGCGAGGGTCTCGTCAGCGGCAACGGAAGACGGAGACGAGGGCTCGGCGGTGGGAGCAGTGCACGCGGCAGCGGGGGGCGCCCCAGCAGCGACAGGGGATGGATCCGAGGTCTGGAGGGCGGGAGCGGTGAGCGAAACAGCGGGGGCCGCCCCAACGGCAACGGGGGAGGGACCGGAGGTCGCGGCAGCGGCGCGCGAGGCAGCGGGGGCCGCCCCAGCGGCAACCAAGGACGGAGCTGAGGGTGCAGGCTCTAGCGCGGGGCAGCGGCTGGATCGAGAGGCTCACTGCCGCGGGACGGCTTCCCTCCGCAGCCGACAGTCAAAGCACAGGCTTGATCACAATAGGCTTGCGGAGTGGCTGCTTCCCGCCGCCGCGCTCACCGTCGACGCACGGCGGCCTCCCGCTGTCATCTGGGGGCAAGCGGCGCCCCGGCCCCGGCATCACGACGAGGAGGGAGCGTTTGGTTACTGCGTCTACCCGCTGGAAGATGGTAGCTCGGGATATTTTCAACCGGTTTGGATGGCGGTCATGTAATAGGATAGAGTGATCCTATTGTTTTGCCAGCCGGTTGTGGCTTTCAGCTTTTCATATTTGCAGATTTTGTTTTATTTTGTACTATGACCTTTCGGTACTCTGAGGCTCGTGTGTTAATTTTAATAATATGAGCCGTATGCATCTTTCTGATGCAGAGGCTGGGGTATGGCCCTTTTTCCAAAAAAAAAATCACGACGAGGAGGGGGGCAGGGGAGGGGAGGGAGGGAGGGCTTGCGATTTTGCTCTGATGGGGAATTGGGGGAAGAGGGAAAGGGGGGAGACGGAAATTTTGGGGACGGGGAGGGGAGGGGCTCCAATTCGAAAGCTTGCCTCTGGGGTGCGTGCCTTGCTCGTGTCGGGGTTTTGCAAGGCCTAGGCGTCGGCTGACCGATGCCGCCACGATCGGTCTCCTCAAGGCCATTGGTAGCCGTTTATCAGACCTGGTGCATCAATGTTCCCCTCGTCACGCGCCTTGTACGACATCACATGAAAAAATCCTCTTCCCGCCGTGCGCACAAAGGGAAGTTAGCGAGCGTGCAAAAAATTCTGACGAGCAACTCTGCACGAATCGTTGGCGGTCATAGTGCAGGCTGCTCACCGTGCCGGCACAGGGGCCGACAAGAAACTCTGCACGAGTCACGACCAGCTGTAGAGTTGGGTGCTTGTCGTTGTCAAAACCGGCAGATCTCGGGTACGGGGTCCCGAACTGTGCGTCTAAGGCTAATAGTAACATGAGGCGGGGGACACAATGTTTACCCATGTTCGGGCCCTCTCGATGGAGGTAATACCCTACTTCCTGCTTGATTGATCTTGATGATATGAGTATTACAAGATGTAACACCCCCAAAATTTAACCATGATTTGTTTATTAAAATTTTGCCAGAAAACTAAATTTTTATTTCTGGATTTATCTTTTGACTTCAGATCAATTTTTTTCTTCTGAAATTGTGGAGTTTTCCTCCAAAGTGAAAACTTTCCAAAAATATTATTGGACTTATATACCCTCTCAAGAAAAACAATTCTTTTATCAGTAGATTTATTTGCATAATTGTCTTTCCTGAGCTTTATTCTTTTAAAATGATTTTTCATAAGTTTTAGGGCTTCTTTTGCACTGCAACCATTTGATAAATGCATCTAAAATTTCCACCAAAATTTGGGGATGACATATGATGTCCCTAAATCACTTTTATGCAAAAATATATTTATGTCATTGAGATTTTGAGCTTTACCCCAAGTTTTCAAATCTGGTCCAATTGCTCTTTTGCACTATAACCTATTTAAATATTCTTTAAAACTTACACCAAAATTAGGGGAGGTCAGTAGGAGTATATAATTCAACCTTGTGCAAAAACCCATTGATGTTCTTCGAAAAATTTGAGCAAAACATCCTCTTTTACTCTCTGGTCCAGTTTGGCATTTTCTACACCAACCCTATTTTATTTTGCTCTGTTGGCCATGATTCTTTTTCTTGCTTATAGTCCACCCTACAAAACCCTTAAGTCCAGGAGAGTGGACCCATTGGGGTATTTTTGGTCCATGAAAGGATAGCCTCTAGTTTCTGTTCAGAATTGGTTTTCTCAAAAACTTGCACTAACAAGTTTTTGATTTTGACAAACTGACCTTGCCAGCCTCTTTAACACCCAAATATACTATGATCTGGGGATTTTGGCCACCCCAAGAGTTCCCTAGATGCCCTTAGCATTTTGCCAAACACCTTGTGTGCATGACCAGTTTTGGCATGGTTTTCAAGTTACACTTTGGACTTGCTTGCTTTGCCTAACCAGCATGTCTAATGGCTCTACCATAGTCTATAGCCCCAACCTGCTAAAGCTCATGTGATTTGGAGCCCTCTGGCATGCCGTGGCATTTTGCCGAACACGCAGTGTGCGTGCTCTGGGCGCGCCCAGAGCGCACGTTTTGCACGCGCGCGCACCGAGCCGCCGCGTCTCACTGTCGCCTCCCCGCGCCCGTTCTGGCCCTTCCCCACTCACAGCTGGCATGCCCGCCCCCTCCCTCGCCGCAGAGCCGCCCCTGGAGCTCCACAGCGCCGCCGTCAGGTCGGCCGTGGCCACTAGCGGCCGGCCACAACAGGCTCCTTCCTTGGACGGCGTCGCCCGAGCCACAGCCGCGCGCCAGCTCGCCCTGAACAGCCCGAGCTCATTCCCTCGCCCTGCAAAACCCCGCCAGCCATCGCCACGTCGCCCTGCAGCTACAGAATGGCGGTTCGCCGTCGAGCTTATCCACAACCGCCGCGAAACCGACCCCGACCACCTATAAAAGGAACCCTCGAGCCCGTACGACTCTCAGGCGACCTCCTACCATCCCACTAGTGCGCCCCACAGCCAGCAGCGACGGCGGGAAGCCTTCTTCCCCATCTCCGGCAGGTTCGGCCGCCGCCACTCTCCGGTCACGTTCGTCGCGAGCAGGCCCTCCCCCGTCCATCCAGCACCACCACCCGACTCCCCTTGATCGTGCGGAGCCACCCAAGCCCTCAAACTCGCTCGGGAACCACCGTAACCCAAACCCCCAAACCCTCTCAAAGCTGTTGTCCGCCGCGGAGCTCGCCACCGGCGACTCCCTCCACCCCCTCCAACCTAGCGACCACCGGGAGGACCGTCCTGGACTGGCGGATCCATCCCTGCCCTCCGGAGCCTGCGGGGAGCCGCCAATCGCTGGCGTCGATCGCCGGAGCCCCGCCTCTGTTCGGCCAGGGGAGGAGGGAGGCGGGGGCGACTGGTCAAACCTGACCAGTGGCCCCCCTGGACCCACTGTCAGTGACCCAGCGCCGGTCCATGTTGGCGTAAGTGGAGGCGTAAACCCAGAGTACGCCTTCGACGTGTTTTTATTTCAAAACGTTTTCTTTTTCTGTTTTATTAAAAAAACAGAAATTTGACTAAACTTTGACTAGCTATAACTTTTTGAATATAACCCCGAATGAGTTGATTCTTTTTTCTACCTTTCTCAAATTTTGTCTAGTTTATTTTCATATTTATTTGAAAAAAAAAATTTAGACAACTTTTTTGTACTGTTTCAAAACTATGTATTAATTTGAATATTTTCAAAAATAGGATTTGTTGGAGAGAGAAGGAAAACTTTCAAAAGTTTTGGAATGCACCCTGCCTCTCCACAACTTGAAGGCAAGCATTCCGAACCCTGGCATAATATTGTCGTGTGTTGTTTGATACGGTTACGACACCCTTTGTCTCGGAGCTTTCGTTATTTTATGTGATGATACGAACATACTCATAAGTGCATATTGATGATTCCGTGCTATTGGAATTTGATACGTTATGATAACAATCACCCTCGTATGCCTTTCATGCCTATTGGAAGAAATCCGGGAAAGCATCTTTCTTGGGTAGACACGAGCTTGTCTCCGGTCTTCGTCGAGACGGTTGTGTCTGGTGTGGCATAGTAAGGTATGATGAGTGGTGATTCTGTTGGTTGAAATACATTAGTTATGCTAATCATACGGGGAATACTTAAACCTCCTGAATCGACCGTAGATCGAGTCTTGTTCCAGTAAACCCCATACTTGTTTCGTACTACCACTTGTTCCTGTCGCAGGTAGGGTACAGTTCAGTAAATTGTCAACCCCTTTGTTGGCACACACCGTACAGTGAGGCCATGGTGGAAGATATCGGATGCATCCAGTAGGCAGGCCACCTGGTCCGGGGGCATGGGTGTTTCCGGTTGGGACCGAGAGGGGGGCACCCCTTAGTAGCGCGCGGTATAAATTTGATCCCATGCTAATCGAGGTTGTAGCCTCCCCACTTAGAGTTTTGCTTGACAGATGTCGTGGGTGATTCCAGGCACCGGTAAGTTAAGCTGGTGTGTGCGGGTCAGGTGTGTTTTCAATTAAAAGACCGTAAATGGAATTAGTCCTAATGGACTAAAGGAATACGTTGCTCGTGGGTAAAGGGTACACCCTCTGCAGAGGTTAAATCTATTCGAATAGCCGTGTCCATGGTTAAGGACTACAGTCTGGGATGGGTCAAGTGTCGGTCTTAGTGTCGGTCTTCGGAGGAGAAACTGCTAAACTAGAACATGGATCATGACTTGTGACTTATGATGATTATGATTATTACTATTATGGACTAACCATTTACATTATTTGTATTATTAAGTATCCCTGGGACGATTCTACCTCTTGGATATTCACGGTGATTAAATTATTTATAAGCCCTTTATGTGGTGTTGCTGAGACGCCCGACTGTGGCATGCTTGTTATTTATTTACTTTATAAGCCCTTTAGGTGGTGTCACTGAGACGCCCGACTGTGGCATGCTTGTTATTTATTTACTTTATAAGCCCTTTAGGTGGTGTCGCTGAGATGCC